>NC_053392.1:26880588-27156334 GCF_905171765.1 Bufo bufo | reverse complement strand
TGCGGCGGAAAAACGAAAACAGACTAGATTCCAATTCAAACCAGTTCACAGTGGAACTGAGAGAAAACGAAAAACCGTTTGATAAAACACTCACTTGCAGGGGGGTCAAGTCCTGGGAAGACATATTGAATATACACAAGCACATGTCTTTTGGCGATTTTTATGAGCATATACAGAAGCATAATGGTTTTTCAGTTTTTTCAATTTTCTTGATCTTTATGCACAATGTGTCTTATGGTTTTCAATAATCCAGACATCACATGTTTGCTACCAGACGATTATCCAGACACATATTGATCTAACTCAAGCCGATTAGTCCATGGTCAATACCCTACCTGTGTATTTTGGTCGTATTGAGAACATAAGATGACGATCCTTCTGATGATTCTTGTGATGACTTTAATGTTTCTTTACTATTATGGTGACTACTCCATGATCAGTATATGTATTTCTATACCTATATGCAGACAATGCCTAATTATGTGTATTGTGTGTGTGTGTGTGTTGTTATATATATATATATATATATATATATATATATACAGTTGCAATAAAAAGTATGTGAACCCTTTGGAATGATATAGATTTCTGCACAAATTGGTCCTAAAATGTGATCTGATCTTTATCTAAGTCACAACAATAGACAATCACATGAAAAGACGAACAACATGCAATGCGACAATTCACTGCAATATAGAGTACAAAATTGCATAAAAATTACAAGTGCTACACTAATAAGTGAGAGATACTTGGCAAATTGTTTTGTACAAAATAATCTGAGCCCGTCTGCCGAACGTCAAGGCAATCTCTATTAGACGGGTTCCTACGCTAAATTCTACCTGTTAGGCGCCATGACGGCTACCATACACTTCAGGGAGTGTAGGTTACACAGCAGGCCCACTCCACAGCATCACCGCCGCCAATGCATACCAAGGGTTGCAGTGAGAGTCCACAAACTATCTCACTCCTGGTGCAATGGCTTCAGTGAATGAAGTGGAGCAGACCTGACTATGTACTGACACTAATTAAAATCAGCCTGTGGTGTTCCTGCGGTTTGATGTGCTGAGTGACCCCCTTTTTTGGTTTTCCTTTGCAGTTTGTACTGGAGGCGTGGCGGCCTCCCCAGTCATGCACTCCTGACCACCCTGTCTGCCTCACAGGCTGATTTTAATTAGTGTCAGTACATAGTCAGGTCTGCTCCACTTCATTCACTGAAGCCATTGCACCAGGAGTGAGATAGTTTGTGGACTCTCACTGCAACCCTTGGTATGCATTGGCGGCGGTGATGCTGTGGAATAGACAATCACAGTCTGCTTAAACTAATAGCACACAAAGAATTAAATGTTACCATGTTTTTATTGAACACACCATGTAAACATTCACAGTGTAGGTGGAAAAAGTATGTGAACCCTTGGATTTAATAACTGTCACGACCCTTGGTCATGGTCGTGACTCCTTAGGAGCCGCATGCAGTTACCCGCGGTTTTGGTGTTGTGTCAACCGCAGCTGGGGGCACTTGGTGGTTTGCCTCAGGTGCGGTTGCCGCGGATAACAAGCATGCGTGCGGTTGCCCTTGGCAACGTGTTTTATGTGCACTCCCTTTGTCGGTTTGTGGTGCACTAGGTCATGTGTTGTATGCACGGAGACACCTTCCTTTACCTGCGGTTGTCCGCGGCAACGTTGTTGTTGTGTGCATGTGGTTACGTCCCTGCAGAGTTAGGGACGTAACAGGAGGTGACCTGCTCCCTAATTCTGTGTTGTTTGGCCAAGTGGTAACCCTACCATCTCCTGGCACCGCACGGCTGGGGGTTTCCCCCACCACCAGCCGTGACAATACTTGGTTGAACCTCCTTTGGCAGCAATAACTTCAACCAAACGTTTCCTGTAGTTGCAGATCAGACGTGCACAACGGCCAGGAGTAATTCTTGACCATTCCTCTGTACAGAACTGTTTCAGTTCAGCAATATTCTTGGGATATCTGGTGTGAATCACTTTCTTGAGGTCATGCCACAGCATCTCAATCGGGTTGAGGTCAGGACTCTGACTGGGCAACTCCAGAAGGCGTATTTTCTTCTGTTTAAGCCATTCTGTTGTTGATTTACTTCTATGCTTTGGGTCGTTGTCCTGCTGCAACACCCATCTTCTGTTGAGCTTCAGCTAGTGGACAGATGGCCTTAAGTTCTCCTGCAAAATGTCTTGATAAAATTGGGAATTCATTTTTTCTTCGATGATAGCAATCCGTCCAGGCCCTGATGCAGCAAAGCAGCCCCAAACCATGATGCCCCCACCACCATACTTCACAGTTGGGATGAGGTTTTGATGTTGGTGAGCTGTGCCTCTTTTTCTCCACACATAGTGTTGTGTGTTTCTTCCAAACAACTCAATTTTGGTTTCATCTGTCCACAGAATATTTTGCCAGTACTGCTGTGGAACATCCAGGTGCTCTTGTGCAAACAGTAAACGTGAAGCAATGTTTTTTTTTTTTTGGACAGCAGTGGCTTCCTCTGTGGTATCCTCCCATGAAATCCATTTTTGTTTAGTGTTTTACGTATCGTAGATTTGCTAACAGGGATGTTAGCATATGCCAGAGACTTTTGTAAGTCTTTAGCTGACACTCTAGGATTCTTCTTCACCTCATTGAGCAGTCTGCGCTGTGCTCTTGCAGTCATCTTTACAGGACGGCCACTCCTAGGGAGAGTAGCAGCAGTGCTGAACTTTTGTCTAAGACAATTTGTCTTACCGTGGACTGATGAACAGCAAGGCTTTTGGAGACAGTTTAATAACCATTTCCAGCTTTATGCAAGTCAACAATTCTTAATCGTAGGTCTTCTGAGAGCTCTTTTGTGTGAGGCATCATTCACATCAGGCAATACTTCTTGTGGTGTGTGTTTTTCATAGGGCAGGGCAGCTGTAACCAACACCTCCAATCTCATCTCATTGATTGGACTCCAGTTGACTGACACCTCACTCCAATTAGCTCTTGGAGATGTCATTAGTCTAGGGGTTCACATACATTTTCCACCTGCATTGTGAATGTTTACATGGTGTGTTCAATAAAAACATGGTAACATTTAATTCTTTGTGTGTTATTAGTTTAAGCAGATCGTGATTGTCTATTGTTGTGACTTAGATGAAGATCAGATGACATTTTATCACCAATTTGTGCAGAAATCCATATCATTCCAAAGGGTTCACATACTTTTTCTTGCAACTGTGTATATATATATATATATATATATATATATATAATTTTTGTATTTGCCTTTCCGTGGTCCTATTTATCATTTATTATTATTCAATGTCTCTTTCTAAATAAAAATACACATATTCATTTACTGTTATTGTAATTGTAATTGACAGGCCCGAAACGTTGGCCGAATCAAACTGATAACCACTGGTAGCTTTTCAATAAATTTTCAATTTTATTTGCATTAATTAGAGTGCCGTGAATTAATATACAACATGGTTTCAAATCATGCATTGCACGGAAGGTTCCCCTGCTCAAGTCATCACATGTCCAAGCCCGTCTGAAGTTTGCCAATGACCATCTGGAAGATCCAGAGGAGGCAGGGGAGAAAGTCATGTGGTCAGATGAGACCAAAGTAGAACTTTTTGGTCTAAACTTCACCCGTCGTGTTTGAAGGAAAAAGAAGGATGAGTTGCATCCCAAGAACACCATCCCTACTGTGAAGCATGGGGGTGGTAACATCATGCTTTGGTGTGCTTTTTTGCGAAGGGGACAGGACGACTAAACTGTATTAAGGAGAGGATGAATGGGGACATTTATTGTGAAATTTTGAGCAACAACCTCCTTCCCTCAGTCAGAGCATTGAAGATGGAACGTGGCTGGGTCTTCCAACATGACAACAACCCAAATCACACAGCCAGGATAACCAAGAAGTGGCTCCGTAAGAAGCATATCAAGGTTCTGGAGTGGCCTAGCCAGTCTCCAGACCTAAATCCAATAGAACATCTTTGGAGAGAGCTGAAACTCCGTGTTGCTCAGCGACAACCCCGAAACCTGACAGATCTAGAGGAAATCTGTGTGGAGGAGTGGGCCAAAATCCCTGTTGCAGTGTGTGCAAACCTGGTCAAAAATTACAGGAAACGTTTGACCTCCATAATTGCAAACAAAGGCTTCTGTACCAAATATTAACACAGATTTTCTCAGGTGTTTAAATACTTATGTTCAGCAGTGCAAGACAAAAACATTCTTTAAAAATCATACAATGTGATTTCCTGATTTTATTTTTTATCTTTTCATGCTGTCTCTCAGAGTGGGAATGCACCTGTGAGGGATACCACAACTCGTGCCCGCTTGACATCAACTACATCGAGCTCACAAGATACGGTATGGTCACTGGTTACCAAGGCATGATGTTACACACTCCTGGAGGATCCGGGTAAGGTCATCTTTGAACAATTTTCACAGATTTCTCCTGTCCACACGGGCCCCAGTGAAACAGTGCGTTCTCAGTCGGGGAAGACTGCCACCAGTTTCTTGCTTGATATAAGTCCGGTCCGCTAACGGGATTATATAGGGTAAGAAACCAACCCGCAGTAGAGTATTACTAGGCCAAAACACGGACGTGGGGATTCGGGATCGACATACCAGACAGCACAAAATTAAATTATATATGTAATCGCCTTAAGGGCTCAATAGACAATACACTATACACACAAGGATATATACAGTGGTCTGAGGTTACAAATACAGGTGGTATGATACAAACATGCTTAAAAAGAGCAAAAGTCAGTTTACCAGATGGATGAGTCCTTTTGGGTTGTGATGAGTAGAGATGTGGCAAACATAAAATTTTCCGTTCGTGCACGGCGAACGCGAATTTCCGCAAATGTTCGCGAACGGGCGAACCGGGCGAACCCCCATAGACTTCAATAGGCAGGCGAATTTTAAAACCCACAGGGACTCTTTCTGGCCACAATAGTGATGGAAAAGTTCTTTCAAGGGGACTAACACCTGGATTGTGGCATGCCGGAGGGGGTTCCATGGCAAAACTTCCATGGAAAATTGCGTAGTTGATGCAGAGTCAGGTTTTAATCCATAAAGGGCATAAATCACCTAACATTCCTAAATTGTTTGGAATAACGTGCTTTAAAACATCAGGTATGATGTTGTATCGATCAGGTAGTGTAAGGGTTACGCCCGCTTCACAGTGACAGACCAAACTCCCCATTTAACCGCCTCCGGACCGCCTAACGCAGGATTGCGGTCCGGAGGCGGTCGATTCAGGCACCTTCACGCGCCGGCACGTGCTTTAAAACATCAATTTTGAGCAACAACCTCCTTCCCTCAGTCAGAGCATTGAAGATGGAACGTGGCTGGGTCTTCCAACATGACAACAACCCAAATCACACAGCCAGGATAACCAAGAAGTGGCTCCGTAAGAAGCATATCAAGGTTCTGGAGTGGCCTAGCCAGTCTCCAGACCTAAATCCAATAGAACATCTTTGGAGAGAGCTGAAACTCCGTGTTGCTCAGCGACAACCCCGAAACCTGACAGATCTAGAGGAAATCTGTGTGGAGGAGTGGGCCAAAATCCCTGTTGCAGTGTGTGCAAACCTGGTCAAAAATTACAGGAAACGTTTGACCTCCATAATTGCAAACAAAGGCTTCTGTACCAAATATTAACACAGATTTTCTCAGGTGTTTAAATACTTATGTTCAGCAGTGCAAGACAAAAACATTCTTTAAAAATCATACAATGTGATTTCCTGATTTTATTTTTTATCTTTTCATGCTGTCTCTCAGAGTGGGAATGCACCTGTGAGGGATACCACAACTCGTGCCCGCTTGACATCAACTACATCGAGCTCACAAGATACGGTATGGTCACTGGTTACCAAGGCATGATGTTACACACTCCTGGAGGATCCGGGTAAGGTCATCTTTGAACAATTTTCACAGATTTCTCCTGTCCACACGGGCCCCAGTGAAACAGTGCGTTCTCAGTCGGGGAAGACTGCCACCAGTTTCTTGCTTGATATAAGTCCGGTCCGCTAACGGGATTATATAGGGTAAGAAACCAACCCGCAGTAGAGTATTACTAGGCCAAAACACGGACGTGGGGATTCGGGATCGACATACCAGACAGCACAAAATTAAATTATATATGTAATCGCCTTAAGGGCTCAATAGACAATACACTATACACACAAGGATATATACAGTGGTCTGAGGTTACAAATACAGGTGGTATGATACAAACATGCTTAAAAAGAGCAAAAGTCAGTTTACCAGATGGATGAGTCCTTTTGGGTTGTGATGAGTAGAGATGTGGCAAACATAAAATTTTCCGTTCGTGCACGGCGAACGCGAATTTCCGCAAATGTTCGCGAACGGGCGAACCGGGCGAACCCCCATAGACTTCAATAGGCAGGCGAATTTTAAAACCCACAGGGACTCTTTCTGGCCACAATAGTGATGGAAAAGTTCTTTCAAGGGGACTAACACCTGGATTGTGGCATGCCGGAGGGGGTTCCATGGCAAAACTTCCATGGAAAATTGCGTAGTTGATGCAGAGTCAGGTTTTAATCCATAAAGGGCATAAATCACCTAACATTCCTAAATTGTTTGGAATAACGTGCTTTAAAACATCAGGTATGATGTTGTATCGATCAGGTAGTGTAAGGGTTACGCCCGCTTCACAGTGACAGACCAAACTCCCCATTTAACCGCCTCCGGACCGCCTAACGCAGGATTGCGGTCCGGAGGCGGTCGATTCAGGCACCTTCACGCGCCGGCGCGTCATCTCGTGAGAGGCGAGATTTCCTGTGAACGTGCGCACACAGGAGCACGCGTCCACAGGAACCGGAGGTAAACGAGTGGATCTGCAGCCTGCCGTTCGCTGGCAGGCTGTAGATGCGATTTTTTTAAAACCCCTTAAGGGTATATTAGACGCTGTTTTGATAACAGCATGTAATATACCTGCTACCTGGTCCTCTGGTGGTCCCTTTTGCTTGGATCGACCACCAGAGGACACAGGCAGCTCTGTAAGTAGCACCAATCACCACTACACTACACCCCCCCTGTCACTTATTAACCCCTTATTGACCACTGATCACCCCATATAGACTCCCTGATCACCCCCCTGTCATTGTTCACCCCCCTGTAAGGCTCCATTCAGACGTCAGTATGTGTTTTGCTTATCCGCGGACCCACGGATCCGCAAAACACATACGGATGTCTGAATGGAGCCTTACAGGGGGGTGATCACCCCATATAGACTCCCTGATCACCCCCCTGTAAGACTCCATTCAGACGTCCGTATGTGTTTTGCGGATCCGCAAAACACGGACACCGCGGATCCGCAAAACACGTACACCGGCAATGTGCTTTCCGCATTTTGCGGATCCGCACATTGCCAGAACTATATAGAAAATGCCTTTTCTTGTCCGCAATTGCGGACAAGAATAGGACATGTTCTATAGGCTCTACAAAAAACGCAGTGTTCGCTCGATCAGGCCTGATCTTGTGCGCACACTTGGGTTCAGTCCGCCCCACCGCAGTGACAGAATTATTATTTTTTCTGATCACTGCAAAAACACCGTAAAATCTCTGCGGCGCTATAAAAAGATCACTTTTGAGGGGCATGCTGAGTTCATAGATTTTTATTTTTTTTTGTCACAAGTTAGCGGAAATTGTTTTTTTTTTTTTTTGTTTGTTTGTTTTTTCTTACAAAGTCTCATATTCCACTAACTTGTGACAAAAAATAAAATCTCATATGAACTCACCATACCCCTCACGGAATCCAAATGCGTAAAATTTTTTAGACATTTATATTCCAGACTTCTTCTCACGCTTTAGGGCCCCTAAAATGCCAGGGCAGTATAAATACTCCACAAGTGACCCCATATCGGAAAGAAGACATCCCAAGGTATTCGCTGAGGGGCATATTGAGTCCATGAAAGATTGAACTTTTTGTCACAAGTTGGCGGAAAGAGAGACTTTGTGCGAATACTTTTTTTATCAATTTCCGCTAACTTGTGCCAAAAATTTTTTTTTGATGAACTCGCCATTCCCCTCACGGAATACCTTGGCGTGTCTTCTTTCCAAAATGGGGTCACATGTGGGGTATTTATACTGCCCTGGCATTTTAGGGGCCCTAAAGCGTGAGAAGAAGTCTGGAATCCAAGTGTCTAAAAATGCCCTCCTAAAAGGAATTTGGGCCCCTTTGCGCACCTAGGATGCAAAAAAGTGTCACACATGTGGTATCGCCGTACTCAGGAGAAGTAGGGCAATGCGTTTTGGCGTGTCTTTTTACATATACCCATGCTAGGTGAGAGAAATATCTCTCTAAAATTACAACTTTGTATAAAAAAATTGGAAAAGTTGACTTTTACAGAGATATTTCTCTCGCCCAGCATGGGTATATGTAAAAATACACCACAAAACACATTGCCCTACTTCTCCTGAGTATGGCGATACCACATGTGTGACACTTTTTTGCAGCCTAGGTGCGCAAAGGGGCCCACATTCTAAAGAGCACCTTTAGGATTTCACAGGACATTTTTTACACATTTGAATTTCAAACTACTTCTCACGCATTAGGGCCCCTAAAATGCCAGGGCAGTATAACTACCCCACAAGTGACCCCATTTTGGAAAGAAGACACCCCAAGGTATTTTGTGATGGGCATAGTGAGTTAATGGAAGTTTTTATTTTTGTCACAAGTTAGTGGAATATGAGACTTTGTAAGAAAAAATAAATAAAGAAAATCATAATTTTCCGCTAATTTGTGCCAAAAAAAAAATAATTCTAGGAACTCACAATGCCCCTCACGGAATACCTTGGGGTGTTTTCTTTCCAAAATGGGGTCACTTGTGAGGTAGTTATACTGCCCTGGCATTTTAGGGGCCCTAATGCGTGAGAAGTAGTTTGAAATCCAAATGTGTTAAAAATGCCCTGTGAAATCCTAAAGGTGCTCTTTAGAATTTGGGCCCCTTTGCCCACCTAGGCTGCAAAAAAGTGTCACACATGTGGTATCGCCGTACTCAGGAGAAGTAGGTCTATGTGTTTTGGGGTGTCTTTTTACATATACCCATGCTGGGTGAGATAAATATCTCTGTCAAATGACAACTTTGTATAAAAAAATGGGAAAAGTTGTCTTTTAGAGAGATATTTCTCTCACCCAGCATGGGTATATGTAAAAAGACACCCCAAAACACATTGCCCAACTTCTCCTGAGTATGGCAATACCACATGTGTGACACTTTTTTGCAGCCTAGGTGAGCAAAGGGGCCCAAATTCTAAAGAGCACCTTTAGGATTTCACAGGACATTTTTTACACATTTGAATTTCAAACTACTTCTCACGTATTAGGGCCCCTAAAATGCCAGGGCAGTATAACTACCCCACAAGTGAACCCATTTTGGAAAGAAGACACCCCAAGGTATTTCGTGATGGGCATAGTGAGTTCATGGAAGTTTATATTTTTTGTCACAAGTTAGTGGAATATGAGACTTTGTAAGAAAAAAAAATAAATCATAATTTTCCGCTAACTTGTGCCAAAAAAAAAAAATTCTACGAACTCGCCATGCCCCTCACGGAATACCTTGGGGTGTCTTCTTTCCAAAATGGGGTCACTTGTGGGGTAGTTATACTGCCCTGGCATTTTAGGGGCCCTAAGAAAAAAAAAATAATCATCATTTTCCACTAACTTGTGACAAAAAATAAAATGTTCTATGAACTCACTATGCCCATCAGCGAATACCTTAGGGTGTCTAATTTCCAAAATGGGGTCATTTGTGGGTTTTTTCTACTGTCTGGGCATTGTAGAACCTCAGGAAACATGACAGGTGCTCAGAAAGTCAGTGCTGCTTCAAAATGCGGAAATTCACATTTTTGTACCATAGTTTGTAAACGCTATAACTTTTACCCAAACCAATAAATATAACTTATTGCATTTTTTTTTATCAAAGACATGTAGAACAATAAATTTAGAGAACAATTTATATAGAAATGTAGTTTTTTAAAAAAAAATTACAACTGAAAGTGAAAAATTGCATTTTTTTGCAAAAATTTCGGTAAATTTCGATTAATAACAAAAAAAGTTAAAATGTCAGCAGCAATGTAATACCACCAAATGAAATCTCTATTAGTGAGAAGAAAAGGAGGTAAAATTTATTTGGGTGGTAAGTTGTATGACCGAGCAATAAACCGTGAAAGTAGCGTAGTGCAGATTTGTAAAAAGTGGTCTGGTCATTAAGGGTGTTTAAGCTAGGGGAGCTGAGGTGGTTAATGCACCGCAAACAACAGCAAACAGTACATTTGTACAAGGTTGGATACCAAACTAGCCTTGTCCCGTTCCTTGTCCTCACTGACGTTATTGAAGGTCTCTTCCTCCACCCAGCCACGTACAACACCAAGGGTCCCCGAAAGGTGACAACAAGCCCCCTGGGACGCCTGCTGTGGTTGGTCTTCCACCTCCTCAAAGCCACCTTCCTTCTCTGACTCCTCTTCTTCACACTCCTCTCTCTGCGTTGCCTCTGGTCCAGCAATAGACGACGACAAGGCTGCTTCTGGTGGTGATGGTGACCACAACTCTTCTTCTTCATGCTCATCTACGGCCTGATCCAGCACTCTGCGCAGGGCACGCTCCAGAAAAAACGCATATGGGATGAGGTCGATGATGTTGCCTTGGGTTTGACTGACCAGGTTTGTCACCTCCGCAAAAGGACGCATGAGCCTATAGCCATTGTGCATGAGCGTTCAGTAACGCGGTCAAAAAATACCCAGCTCCACAGAGGCTGTCTCTTTTTTTTTAAATGAAAAAATCTGTTCTGTCCCCTATCAGGGGCCGGTGTATGGAATAGATTTTAGGAACCGGGAGATAGAAAAAGATGCTTGGTCGGTCCTCTTACTTCCAATTTGGGGCACTGCGCGTGCGCCGTGCAATTTACTGTGCTACCCTATATGAGTGGTATGTTAAGTAGTACTATTCCTATCAGTTTAATCCCTGTTACGTCCCCTATCAGGGGCCGGTGTATGGAATAGATTTTAGAACCGGGAGATGGAAAAAGATGCTTGGTCGGTCCTCTTACTTCCAATTTGGGGCACTGCGCGTGCGCCATGCAATGTACTGTGCTACCCTATATGAGTCGTATGTTAAGTAGTACTAATCCTATCAGTTTAATCCCTGTTACATCCCCTATCAGGGGCCGGTGTATGGAATAGATTTTAGGAACCGGGAGATGGAAAAAGATGCTTGGTCGGTCCTCTTACTTCCAATTTGGGGCACTGCGCGTGCGCCGTGCAATGTACTGTGCCACCCTATATGAGTGGTGTGTTAAGTAGTTCTATTCTTATCAGTTTAATCCCTGTTAAGTCCCCTATCAGGGGATGTGTATCGAATAGAGTTTAGACAACTGCAAAGAGTTGTCAATAGTTGACACACTCATGACATAAATTTTATTCCTCTATGCGTCAATCTTGGTGTAGTGAACACTGTGCTCGTGCGCACGTTTGGGAGATTGCAGGCAATGGCGGTTTTTCAAAGCCTATGGTCGTGCTGAGGTAGTTCAGTGACAGTTAAGTGACCCAGAAAACAATGATTCTGCAGTGTGGGCCCATTGTTGGCCTAGTAGGCTTTAATAATCACCTTAGAAGATCACAAAGAAAATTTATGTTTTTTCTATGCAAAATTATCCAGCAGATCACTTTTGGTCTGTTCACAATGAAGCAACGACCTTATCATCTGGGGTGTGCCAACATTGCCATTGCCAACACACTCATAGAGGTGATCGCTTCATTGTGATACACAAGCCCCTTCACCACAAGAAGGTAATGATCACGAAGGGGAATTGACACATGTATGTGCCTTTTTTTTTGTTTTGTTTTTGCAGCAACAGTGCAGCACCAGAGGCCAGAAAAATTAGGCATGTACACATGCCTGAAAAATTAGGTATTGTTGCAGCCACTGCTGTAGCAGCGGCCGGAAAAAATTGATGTTTTCCAGGCAGAAAGTGCATTAAAACATTGCGGCTTGAACCCTAGTTGGTGGCGGGGAAAGTCACGCAAGTCATCCGGCATGCAGAGATTAAAAACAACAGGCCTTTTTTAGTAAAATACATCCCCCACTGTCAGTCTCCTCAGGATCCATGCCTCATTCATCTTAATAAAGGTGAGGTAATGTAGACTTTTTTGACCTAGGCGACTTCTCTTCTCAGTGACAATACCTCCTGCTGCGCTGAAGGTCCTTTCTGACAGGACACTTGAAGCGGGGCAGGCCAGAAGTTCTATTGCAAATTGGGATAGCTCAGGCCACAGGTCAAGCCTGCACACCCAGTAGTCAAGGGGTTCATCGCTCCTCAGAGTGTTGATATCTGCAGTTAAGGCGAGGTAGTCTGCTACCTATCGGTCGAGTCGTTCTCTGAGGGTGGACCCCGAAGGGCTGTGGCGATGCGTAGGACTTAAAAAGATCTGCATGTCCTCCATCAACAACACGTCTGTAAAGTGTCCTGTCCATGCCAGCATGGTTGTGGTAGGAGGAGGATTACTTTCACCTCTTCCCCTGTTAGATTCCCGTTGTGCTGTGACATCACCCTTATACGCTGTGTAAAGCATACTTTTTAACTTGTTTTGGAACTGCTGCATCCTTTCCGACTTCTGGTAATTCGGTAACATTTCAGCCACTTTCTGCTTATACCGGGGGTCTAGTAGCGTGGCTACCCAGTACAGGTCGTTCTCCTTCAGCCTTTTTATACGAGGGTCCCTCAACAGGCATGACAGCATGAAAGACCCCATTTGCACAAGGTTGGATGCCGAGCTACTCATGTCCCGTTCCTCGTCCTCACTGATCTCATTGAAGGTTTGTTCTTCCCCCCAGCCACGTACAACACCACGGGTTCCAGATAGGTGACAACGAGCACTCTGGGATGCCTGCTGTGGTTGGTCTTCCTCCTCCTCAAAGCCACATTCCTCCTCTGACTCCTCTTCCTCAGACTCCTCTTCCAGCGTTGCCGCAGGTCCAGCAAGCGATGCTGATAAGGCTGTTTCTGGTGATGAGGGTGACCACAACTCTTCCTCTTCCTCTTCACGCTCCTCTACGGCCTGATCCAGCACTCTTCGTAGGGCACGCTCCAGGAAGAAAACAAATGGGATGATGTCGCTGATGGTGCCTTCGGTGCGACTGACTAGGTTTGTCACCTCCTCAAAAGGATGCATGAGCCTACAGGCATTGCGCATGAGCGTCCAGTAACGTGGCAAAAAAATACCATGCTCCGCAGAGGCTGTCCTAGCACCCCGGTCATACAAATACTTGTTGATGGCTATTTCTTGTTGGAGGCGGTCGAACATTAGGAGTGTTGAATTCCAACGTGTCGGGCTGTCGCAAATCAAGCGCCTCACTGGCATGCCGCTGAATATCGGAAAAGTGCACCATGGACGTGTAGGAACACCTGAAATGGCCACACACCTTCCTGGCCTGCTTGAGGACGTCCTGTAAGCCTGGGTACTTATGCACAAAGCGTTGTACGATCAGATTACACACATGTGCCATGCACGGAACATGTGTCAACTTGCCCAAATTCAATGCCGCCAACAAATTGCTTCCTTTGTCACACACCACTTTGCCGATCTCCAGTTGGTGCGGGGTCAGCCACTGATCCACCTGTGCGTTCAGGGCGGACAGGAGTGCTGGTCCGGTGTGACTCTCTGCTTTCAGGCAAGTCAACCCCAAGACGGCGTGACACTGTCGTATCCGGTATGTGGAATAGCCCCTGGGGTGTCGTTGATGTGGAGCAAGACGCAGCAGCAGAAGAGGACTCAGCCGAGGAGGTTAGCGAAGAGGATGGAGTAGGAGGAGTAGAGGAGGTGACAGCAGGCCTGCCTGCAAGTCTTGGCGGTGTCACCAACTCTTCTGCAGAGCCACGCATTCCATGCTTGGCAGCCGTCAGCAGGTTTACCCAATTTGCAGTGTACGTGATATACCTGCCCTGACCGTGCTTTGCAGACCAGGTATCAGTGGTCAGATGGACCCTTGCCCCAACACTGTGTGCCAGATATGCCATGTCTTTCTTTTCCACAATAGAGTACAGGTTGGGGATTGCCTTTTGTGAAAAGAAATTTCGGCCGGGTACCTTCCACTGCGGTGTCCCAATAGCGACAAATTTTTTGAAGGCCTCAGGCTCCACCAGCTTGTATGGTAAAAGCTGGTGTGCTAAGAGTTCCGACAAGCCAGCTGTCAGATGCCGGGCAAGGGGTTGACTCTGTGACATTGGCTTCTTACGCTCAAACATTTCCTTGACAGACACCTGACTGTGGGCAGATGAGCAGGAATTGCTGAAGGTGAGAGGCGGAGTGGCGGGTGGTTGAGAGGGGGCAAGGAGGACAGCAGTGGTTGACGTGGCTGAAGATGCTGGACCAGGAGGAGGATGGTGGCTTTGAGTTTGTGTGCTGCTTGTACTCATCATGTGTTGATCCCATAGGCGTTTGTGATGTGAGATCATGTGCCTTCGCAAAGCAGTTGTACCTAGGTGGGTGTTGGACTTCCCACAACTCAGTTTCTTTTGGCACAGGTTGCAAATGGCATCGCTGTTATCAGAGGCAGACACACAAAAAAAATACCACACTGCTGAGCTTTGCAATGACGGCATTCTGGTGGTGGCAACAGCATGCGTTGATTGGCGTGCTGTCTGGCTGACCCTGGGTGCCGATACATGCTGTCTGACTGTGCCACTAACTCCTTGCGACGACCTCCCCCTGCTTCCAAATCGTCTCCTCCTCCTCTCTGTCTCCCCATCTGAACGTTCCCCCTGTTCTTCTTCTCTTCGAGCGGGCACCCACGTGACATCCACGGACACATCGTCATCATCATCCGCTTCACATGTATCTGACAACTCAGCAAAGGAAGCAGCAGCGGGTACAACATCATCATTATTACATCGTACGTCCATGTGTGTAATGCTGCCTGACTGAGACATATCCCTGTTATCTACATCCTCTGGCAATAATGGTTGCGCATCATTTATTTCTTCCAACTGATGTGTAAATAACTCCTCTGACAGATCAAGTGAAGCGGCTGTGGTGCTAGTGTTGGTGGTGGCGGCAGGCTGGCGAGTGGTAACTTGAGAGGTGCCCGAAGCCGAGCTGGAGGAGGATGGTGCGTCAAGGTTCCGAGCGGAAGCTGTAGAAGATTGGGTGTCCTGTGTTAGCCAGTCAACTATGTCCTCAGAACTTTTCGAGTTCAGGGTACGTTACCTCTGAACACTGGGCATTATTCTAGGGCCTAAGGAAATCACAGCACCACGACCACGACAGCCCCTGCCGGGTGGCCTGCCTCTGCCTGTCATTTTTTTTTTTAGATTAGTGGTACTGTGCGTGCAAGGTACTGTGCCACCCGATATGAGTGGTGGGCAGTGGGCACAGTACACTCTCTGGGCCTGATACACACTGGCAGGCAACTGCAATTATATTACAGAGAAAAAATTGTTTTACTGTTTTATCTGTAAGCTACTGTGCCACCAGATATGAGTGGTGGGCACTGGCAGTGGGCACAGTACACTCTGTGGGCCTGACACACACAGGCAGGCAACTGCAATTATATTACAGAGAAAAATTTGTTTTACTGTTTTATCTGCAAGCTACTGTGCCACCAGATATGAGTGGTGGGCACTGGCAGTGGGCACAGTACACTCTGTGGGCCTGACACACACTGGCAGGCAACTGCAATTATTTTACAGAGAAAAAATAGTTTTACTGTTTTATCTGCAAGCTACTGTGTCACCAGATATGAGTGGTGGGCACTGGCAGTGGGCACAGTACACTCTGTGGGCCTGACACACACTGGCAAGCAACTGCAATTATATTACAGAGAAAAAATAGTTTTACTGTTTTATCTGCAAGCTACTGTGTCACCAGATATGAGTGGTGGGCACTGGCAGTGGGCACAGTACACTCTGTGGGCCTGACACACACTGGCAAGCAACTGCAATTATATTACAGAGAAAAAATTGTTTTACTGTTTTATCTGCAAGCTACTGTGTCACCAGATATGAGTGGTGGGCACTGGCAGTGGGCACAGTACACTCTGTGGGCCTGACACACACTGGCAGGCAACTGCAATTATTTTACAGAGATTTTTTTAAAAACTTTTTTATCTGCAAGCTACTGTGTCACCAGATATGAGTGGTGGGCACTGGCAGTGGGCACAGTACACTCTGTGGGCCTGAAACACACTGGCAGGCAACTGCAATTATATTACAAAGAAAAAATTGTTTTACTGTTTTATCTGCAAGGTACTGTGCCACCCGATATGAGTGGTGGGCACTGGCAGTGGGCACAGTACACTTTGTGGGCCTGACACACACTGGCAGGCAACTGCAATTATATTACAGAGAAGAAGAAAAAAGAAGACTGATGTACTAGCCCTAAAAAGGGCTTTTTGGGGTGCTGTCAGGACGCTGTCCTAACAGCAGAACAGATGAGTCTTTGAGGATTGGAGTGGACACAGAACACTGGCCTAGCTAACGATTTCCATATTAATTCAGCAGCAGCTGCACTCTCCCTGCTCTCACTAACACTGCAGCTTCAGAATGAATCTAAGATGGATGCTGTCCTTGCTTTTTGATAGGAGGTGGGAGGGTCTGGGAGGGAGGGTATGCTGCTGATTGGCTGAAATGATGACGTATAGGGGGCGGACTGAACATCGCATATGTTCGCCCACCGCGGCAAACGCGAACAAGCGATGTTCGCCGGCGAATAGTTCGGGACTAGAGTTGAGCGAACACCTGGATGTTCGGGTTCGAGAAGTTCGGCCGAACTTCCCGGAAATTTTCGGGTTCGGGATCCGAACCCGACCCGAACTTCGTCCCGAACCTGAACCCCATTGAAGTCAATGGGGCCCCGAACTTTTCGGCACTAAAAAGGCTGTAAAACAGCCCAGGAAAGGGCTAGAGGGCTGCAAAAGGCAGCAACATGTAGTTAAATCCCCTGCAAACAAATGTGGATAGGGAAATGAATTAATAATAATGTGAACGTGCTGGATCCACTGTCAGCCACCCAATTGACTAATGCCTGTACCTGCTCAGGCCTTACCATCCTTAGAACGGCATTGGGCCCCACCAAATATCCCTGTAAATTCTGGCGGCTACTGGGACCTGAGGTAGTTGGTACACTAGGACGTGTGGCTGTGGCAGAACGGCCACGTCCTCTTCCAGCACCAGAGGGTCCACTAACATCACCACGACCATGTCCACGTCCGCGTCCCTTACTAGATGTTTTCCTCATTGTTACCGTTCACCACAATAAGAAAAATATTATTCGGGCCAATGTATTGAATTAAAATTCAGGCCTTTTTTTTACAGACACCTAACACTATCTGGCTATCTATTTAGGTACCGTATTACACTAATACAGGCACACCAGTAATGACAGATTTAGCTGAATATAAATTTGAGGCCTATTATTTAGGCGCTGGGTGACAGGTATACGTTTACGGACAGAATTAGACTTGGATCTGCACTGTAGCGTTTGTGTGAAGTTCTTGAGAATTACCCTATCAGCACCTTGAATCTAATATACCCTTTTAGGGATAGATTTAAAGTAGGCCTGATACAGCAGAAACCACTAATTTTGAGAATTGCAAAATTGGGAATTGTATTTCAACTCAGAACAAAAACTGTGCTTTGTTGGACACTAAATAACTTGACCAGCTAAAGCAGTAATGACAGATTTGGATGAATATAAATGTGAGGCCTATTTTTTAGGCGCTGGGTGACAGGCTCAACTTGCCCCTGATGTAGTATATGGCCAAAAAATAACCACACTATTGATGGTTAAATGCACTTGATGACAGCTTGACCCTGATGTAGGATATAGCAAAAAATAACCACACTATTGATGGTTAAATGTACTTGGTGGCAGCTTGTGCTGGCGCACCACAAGACACTGCCTAATCTCGCCCTAACGTCGCAGCTGCAACCTCTCCCTACACTTGTATCAGCAGAGTAAAGTGCAGCGCTACGTGACCCAAGCTTATATAGAGGCTGGGTCACATGCTGCACTGGCCAATCACAGCCATGCCAATAGTAGGCATGGCTGTGATGGCCTCTTGGGGCAAGTAGTATGACGCTTGTTGATTGGCTGCTTTGCAGCCTTTCAAAAAGCGCCAAGAAAGCGCCGAACACCGAACTCGAACCCGGACTTTTACGAAAATGTTCGGGTTCGGGTCCGTGTCACGGACACCCCAAAATTCGGTACGAACCCGAACTGTACAGTTCGGGTTCGCTCATCCCTATTCGGGACATCTCTAGTGATCAGTTCTTTGCTGTAGTCACATGGAGTGTAGAGTTGAGCGGAGACCTGGATGTTCGGGTTCGACGAGTTCGGCCGAACTTCACAAAAAAGTTCGAGTTCGTGATCCGAACTTGACCCCGAACCCGAACCCCATTGAAGTCAATGGGGACCCGAACCTTTGAGCACTAAAATGGCTGTAAAAATGTCATGGAAATGGCTAGAGGGCTGTAAAATGCCATCAAAACGTGGTTAAGAGCATGGCAAGTGCTCTGCAAACAATTGTGGATAGGGAAATGATTTTAAATAACATAAAATAAGTAAAAATAAAAAACAATAATCTTGATTTAGGAGGACGAGGTCTATATGGAGTAGGAGGTTGAGGAGGCGGTGGATGTGGTGGTGTAGGTGGAAGCGGCGGTGGAGGAGGAGGAGGTAGCCTACACTGCTTTTTGGTTTTAAATGTATTTTTATTTTTTTAAATTAGGGTACACCCCAAAACATTGGGAAATATAACCTGTGATAACCCCCTCCAGTCGTGCTAAACACACGTTCAGACAATACACTGGCTGCAGGGCAGGCCAGCACCTCTGAGGGGTAAAGGGTAAGCTCAGGCCATGTGCCCAATTTGGAGACCCAGAAGTTGCAGGGGCTGACCCCTGTCAGTCAGTTCATGTAGGCGTGTGCATACTTACTGCCCCACCATGTCGCACGTCCCCGTGATGTTCACGATCCAATTTGATATCTGCTCTATCAACTTTCGATGTTCTTTTATGCGCCTACCATGGTGATCACGGGTGGCGGGGAATCAGGGTTCCAGGCCGGAGAGGGAGCGTGAGAAAGAGAGACCACATCCAAGGGAGGATTCATTTTTTAAATTTAAAATTATAAAGTGGAAATATGGGACAAAGTATTAAAGCGTAAAAGTAGGACAACTTTTTAAAGTTTAAGCATTGAATGAAAGGATGTGTAGTGCATCAATTAATGAAGAATTTCTTAAATTTTATTCCCTGACAATGTAATTGACGATTCCCTTACGTCCTAACCAGCACCACAAGTGGGGAGTTCTCCCCTGTGAAACTGGTAGGACAGGTGGAATTTTTATTGATTCAAATTGCTACCAAGACAATTAAACAATTAACCCACCCCCTATAAAGGGACGCCCACCCTTAAACCAGTGCTTTTTTTATCTGTCCTGTAGACTGAGGACAGGTTCAGGCGCTGCCTGTTACCATTTTGATTCGTTTGCTGCCACGTTCTTGGTCCTTGTGGCCGTTTTTTCCTAGGTTCTGCCGTATTGCGGCCTCTGCCGCAGTTAGATGGTAGGGGGGCCTGTTGGCACCTCTATATCCCGGCGATATCCCCCTGGGCTCGGCCTGTATTCAGCCGTTGGTCCTGGCTGCCGCGCTCGCGTTTTGCTCCTCCATCCTTTGTCACTGCCCACTCTACAAGGGCAGTATCTACTTCGTACGCGGGGAAAAGTCTGGTCCCGCTACAACAAATCTGTGCTGCAGCCTCTTGGAGCTCCCACAGCACCTTTTATGAAGCATTACCGCCTAGATTCTTGGCGCTCTGAGGGAGTGGCATTTGGACGTACCAATCTCAGTGCCACCCTCTCATAAAAAATTTAAAAAAAGGGGAACCCTCCCAATTTGTCTGTCGCTCCTTGCTAGGTCCCCACTTGTGCTGCTGGTTAGGATGTAAGGAAAGCATTAGTTTTAACGTAAATTTGTTTTCCCTTAGTCCTAACGGCAGCACACAAATTTCCCACCCTATTTTTGTTTGTTTGATACTTGCTGATAAAGCACTGGTTTAAGGGCGGGCATCCCTTTTATAGGGGGTGGGTTAATTGTTTAATTGTCTTGGTAGCAATTTTAATCAATAAAAATTCCACCTGTCCTACCAGTTTCACAGGGGAGCACTCCCCACTTGTGCTGCTGTTAGGACTAAGGGAAAACAAATTTACGTTAAAATTAACGCTTTTTTTTTTATTTATGTTCCTGTCACCTATGTAGAGGTGCCCCAGTGACATCCACCATCCATTTGGATATCTTCTCTATCAACTTTCGATGTTCTTTTCTGAGCCTACCATGTTGATCACAGTTATCGGCGAATCAGGGTTCCACGCTGGAGAGGGAGCGTGAGAAAAAGAGACCAAATTTAAGGGAGATAAATTAATTTAAAAAAATTGGGATCGAGCGGAAATATTGGAAAAGTTATTGAGGCGCAAATGTGGGACAAATTAGAGAAGCGCAAATGTGGGCCAAAAGAGTAAAGCGGAAATGTGGGACACATTATTGAAGCGCAAATGTGGGCCAAAAGAGTAAAGCGGAAATGTGGGACACATTATCGAAGAGCGAATGTGGGCCAAAAGAGTAAAGCAGAAATGTGGGACACATTATCGAAGCGCAAATGTGGACCAAAACAGTAAAGCGGATGTGGTACAACTTGTTAAAGTTTAAGCATTGAATGAAAGGAGGTGGCTCGCATCAATTAAAGAAGAATTTCAGAAATTGTATTCCCTGTCACCTATGCAGAGCAGAGTAAAATGTCAACCCAAGAATGTAACAGAAAAATTACAGAAATGTATTAACCTGTCTACTTGGTAGAGCAGGGGTCTATGACAGAAAAAAAATGTTTATTGTCACCCGAAAATGTAAAAGTAAAATTATTGACATTTATTAAGCTGTCAACTAGGTAGAAGAGGGGTATATTACACCCAAAAAATTGTGAATTTCACCCAAAAATGTAATTGACTAATTTTATTTTATTTTTTACCTGTCTACCAGGTATAGCAGTGGTACATCACACCCAAAAATTGTTGAATTTCAACCGAAAATGTAACTGAAAATTTTTATATTTTTTTTCACCTGTCTACTAGGTATAGCAATGGTACTTCACACCCCAAAAATTGTGAATTTCACCAGAAAATGTAACTGACAATTTATTTTTATTTTTTTAACTTGTCTACTAGGTAGCAGTGATACTTCACACCCAAAAATTGGTGAATTTCACAAGAAAATGTAACTGACAATTTTTTTTATTTTTATTTACCGGTCTAATAGGTATAGCAGTGGTACATCACACCCAAAAATTGTTGAATTTCAACCGAAAATGTAACTGACAAAGTAGTGAAATTACATAAAATAAAATACGTCCAAATAAAAAAAATATATAATTTGATTTATGAGGTAAAGTTCCATATGGAGTAGGAGTTTGAGGAGGCGGTGGACGTAGCGGTGTAGGTGGAAGCGGCGGTGGAGGAGGACGAGGTAGCCAACACTGGTTTTTGGTTTTAATTTAATTAATTTTTTTAATTAGGGTACAATCCAAAAGAGTGTGAAATATCCAAAATACAAGAATGAGCAATTGCGCTGCAGTATGACAATGGCTGGTTAAGGCAGCTATACATGTCTATTCTGCACAAGGTACGGACAAGTCCTGTGGGATCCATGCCTGGTTCATTTTAATGAACGTGAGCTTGTCCACATTGGCTGTGGACAGGCGGCTGCGCTTGTCTGTGATGACGTCCCCTGCTGTGCTAAACACACGTTCAGATAATACACTAGCTGCAGGGCAGGTCAGCCCCTCCAAGGCGTAAAGGGCAAGCTCAGGCCATGTGCCCAATTGGGAGACCCAGAAGTTGAAGGGGGCAGACCCGCCATTCAGTACGTGTAGGCGTGTGCACACATACTGCTCCACCATGTTGGTGAAATGCCTCCTGCTAAGACGTTCCATATCAGCTGGTGGTGCTGGTTGTTGTGGCGTACTGACAAAGCTTTTCCACATTTCGGCCATGCTAATCCTGCTTTCTGAAGTGATGGCGGTGCCCCAGCTGCGTTGGCGACCTCTTCCTCGTCCTCTGCCTTCACCTTGTGCTTCCACTGTGCCCATGCTGTCAGGTGGGAATGCCACAAGCAGTGCATCTACCAGCGTGCGCTTGTACTCGCGCATCTTACGATCACGCTCCAGTGAGGGAATTAAGAACGGTACGTTGTCCTTGTAACGGGGATCCAGCAGCGTGGCCACCCAGTAATCAGCACAAGTTAGAATGTCGGAAACTCGGCGGTCGTTGCGGAGACAGTGCAGCATGTAAACGCTCATGAGTGCCAGGCTGCCCAGAGGCAACGAAAAGCTGTCCTCTGTGGGAGATGTATCGTCTGTGTCCTCTGTATCCCCCCAGCCACGCACCAGTGATGGCCATGAGCTGGTCTGGGTGCCACCCTGCTGAGAACATGGTTCCTCCTCATCCATCTACTCCTCCTCATCCTCCACCTTGTCATCCTCCAGAACTATGCCCTGGCTGGACAATTGTGTACCTGGCGTTTGTAGGTGCAGAAACCCACCCTCGGAGCCACTTGTGAATGACTGGCCGGAAACCCTACAAAATTATCCCTCTTCCTCCTCCTCCTCCTGTGCCACATCCTCTTCCATCATCGCCAGAAGCGTTTTTTCAAGGAGGCATAGAAGTGGGATAGTTACGCTGAGAACGGCGTTATCGGCACTGGCCATGTTGGTGGAGTACTCAAAACAGCACAACAAGGAACACAGGTCTCGCATGGAGGCCCAGTTATTGGTGGTGAAGTGGTGCTGTTCCACAGAGCGACTTACCCGTGCGTGCTGCAGCTGAAACTCCACTATCATCTGCTGCTGCTCGCACAGTCTGGCCAGCATGTGCAAGGTGGAGTTCCACCTTGTAGGCACATTGCATATGAGGCGGTGAGCGGGAAGGCCGAAGTTACGCTGCAGCGATGACAGGCGAGCAGCAGCAGGGTGAGAACGCCGAAAGCGCGCACAGTTGGCCCGCACTTTATGCAGCAGCTCTGACATGTCGGGGTAATTTTTAAGGAATCTCTGCACCACCAAATTCAGCACATGCGCCAGGCAAGGGATGTGCGTCAAACCGGCTAGTCCTAGAGCTGCTACGAGATTTCGCCCATTATCGCACACCACCAGGCCGGGCTTGATGCTCATTGGCACAAACCACTCATCGGTCTGTTGTTCAAGGCCTGTCCACAGCTCCTGCGCGGTGGGGGGTTTGTCCCCCAAACAGATAAGTTTTAAAACTGCCTGCTGTCGTGTACCCCTGGCTGTGCTGAAGTTGGTGGCGATGGTGTTACGCTGACCGGATGAGGAGCCGGTAGATGATGAGGAAGCGGAGTAGGAGAAGGAAGCAACAGGAGCAAACTGAAGCGCCCTGCAATCCTCGGTGGTGGAAGGACATGCGCCAAACTGCTATCCGCCTCAGGCCCAGCCACCACTGCATTTACCCAGTGTGCTGTTATGGAGATATAACGTCCCTGACTGTGCTTACTGGTCCACGTATCCGTAATGAGGTGCACCTTGCCACAGATGACGTTGCGCAGTGCACACCTTATTTTGTCCCCTACTTGGTTGTGCAGGGAAGGGAAGGCTCGTCTGGAAAAGTAGTGGCGGCTGGGCACGACGTACTGTGGGACAGCCTCCGCCATAAGGCCTTTAAAACTATCCGTCTCCACCAGACGGAATGACAGCATTTCAAAGGCCAGTAATTTAGAAATGCTGGCATTCAGGGCTAGGGATCGCGGGTGGGTAGGGGGGTACTTCCTCTTCCTCTCCAGCGTTTGGGAGATGGAGAGCTTAACGCTTCCGTGGGACATTGTGGAGATGCTTGATGACCCAGGTGTTGGTGTTGCTGGAAGATCCTCTGTTTACGGGGTGGCAGGTGGAACTGTCACTCCAGAGGTGGATAAAGAGGCCGAGTCTGAAGCAGAAGAGGAAGCAGGAGGAGCCAGAGAACTTTCTTGGTTTTTTGAGGTGTCTACTCCACTGCAGCTCGTGCTTAGCACTTAAATGCCTGGTCATGCAGGTTGTGCTCAGGTTGAGAATGTTTATGCCTCGCTTCAGGCTCTGATTGCACAGCGTGCAAACCACTCGTGTCTTATCGTCAGCACATTGGCTGAAGAACTGCCATGCCAGGGAACTCCTTGGAGCTGGCTTTGGAGTGCTTGGTCCCTTGCTGCAGTGGGCAGTAGCAGGCGTACTCTCTAGAGGACGGCCGCTCCGTTTTTGCACCCTGCTCCCTCTTCTACTGTGCTGGTGGCTCTGTGCGACCACCACCTCTTCCTCCGAACTACATAGGTCACTCGCATGACCTTGATTCCATGAGGGGTCGAGAACCTCATCGTCCTCCACATCATCTTCCACCCAGTCTTCACCCCTGCCCTCCTTGTCGGTCTGCACACTTTCGAAAGCCCCAGCAGTTGGCACCTGTGTTTCATCATCCGAGACGTGCTGCGATGGTCCTCCCATGTACTCCTCTTGAAAGATAAGTGGTTGGGCATCGGTGCACTCAATCTCTTCTACTTCTGGGGCAGGGCTAGGTGGATGGCCCTGGGAAACCCTGCTTACAGAGTCATCAGAGACTGCTGCATGACTTGGGGCTCAGACTGCTTGGCTGATTTGTAAGGGCGTGAGGTGAAAGACTGATGGAAATGGCCTTCAGGTGCCAACTGTGATCTTTCAGCAGGAGACTGGGTAGGAGACAATGTGAAGGAACTGGAGTTCAGATAATACAACCGTCTGCATCCATTTAGAACGGATCCGTTTGTATTATCTTTAACATAGCCAAGACGGATCCATCTTGAACACCATTGAAAGTCAATGGAGGACAGTTCCGTTTTCTATTGTGCCAGATTGTGTCAGAGAAAACTGATCCGTTTGGCTTAGTTTCGTCAGATGGACACCA
The DNA here is from genome assembly GCF_905171765.1 of Bufo bufo. Lineage (NCBI taxonomy): Eukaryota > Metazoa > Chordata > Amphibia > Anura > Bufonidae > Bufo > Bufo bufo. Next base: position 27,131,357 of record NC_053392.1, on the reverse strand, counting down.
AAACGCTGCAGGCAGCCTCCAGAGTGGAATGGAGGCGGAACGGAGGCAAACTGATGCATTCTGAGCGGATCCTTATCCATTTAGAATGCATTAGGGCAAAACTGATCCGTTTTGGACCGCGTGTGAGAGCCCTGAACGGATCTGACAAACGGAAAGTCAAAACGCCAGTGTGAAAGTAGCCTAAAAGGGATTGTCTTATCTCAGACAATGGGGGCATATGGCTTGTCTTATAGATGTGAGTGTCATGTATATCAGTAACGGAGCCCCGCAAGGCGGTGGCTGGAGGACCGGCAACGGCTCCCATTCACTTCTATAGGCTCGACGGAAATAGCTAAGCCAGCGCACGGCTATTTGTGGGGGCCCCATAGAAAATAAAGGGAGGGCGGCTGCTTATGTGCAGCTCCCCCTCCACCACTTTCAGGGCTCCGTTCTCAATATAGGTGCGTGTCCCAGCGGTGGGACCCGCACCTATAAGACAATGGGGGCATATCCTAGCAATATGCCCCCATAGTCTGAGATGAGACAATCCCTTTAATAGAAATAAAAAAAAATAGACATATTAGGTATCTCTGCGTCTGTAATGACCTGCTCTATAAAAATGACATGACCTATCCCCTCAGGTGAATGCCATAAAAAAAAAGAAAAAAAAAAGCCATTTTTAGGTCCCCTTGCCCCAAAAAAGTAATATTGAACGATCAAAAAATCACCCAAAAAATGCAACAATAAATATGTCAACTCTTTCTGCAAAAAAGGAGCCCCTACACAAGATCATTGGCAGAAAAATAAAAAATATACCTGTATGGCTTTCAGAAATGAAAACATGATTTAAAAAAAAATGCTTTATTATGTAAAAAATAACTAAAGATAGACATATTGTCACAGTGTAGATCACCGTTTTGCTCGCTTTAGTAGCTCTTGGGTGTCATGGCTGCGGTGCATGCCGTCTAGGCGGATTCATCGGGTACCGTCATTCGATTGTTTGTGCGCACATAAAAATGATCATTTACACCTCCATACACAGTTTAAATACTACGCACATGGGGACAAAGCGTCAAAATTCATGATGCAGCGTATGAAACAGAGAAAGTCACATAACTATATACACAAGAAATAAATCCCCAGATATAGGAGAGGTTTTCTCTACACCAGAAATAGCCAGTCAGTTTCATAAATTTTACTACTCACTTTATAATATAAATGACGCTGAAAGAAAGGACATTAATTCTCCCCTTCCATCTCCGGAAAAATCAGTTAAGACATTTCTTACCTCACTCTCTTTACCATCCCTATCTGAGAGTCAATCCCAAGCTCTCCAAGCCCCATTCACACTAGAAGAGATACTGACAGCAATTAAACAACTCCCTAATGGGAAGAGCCCTGGCCCAGATGGCTACCCTGCTTTATATTACCGTACCTTTCGAAATATATTAAGCCCGTACCTACTAAAAATATACAACTGCTCCCTGTCTGGTGTACCGCTTACCCCTGACATGACTAGGGCAAATATCACGCTTATTCCAAAAGAAGGGAAGGATAGCTCCTTATGTGCTAACTATCGCCCTATATCACTATTAAATCTGGATTTAAAAATCTTAGCTAAAATGCTAGCATCTCGTCTGTCCAACTTTCTTCCAACTCTAATCAAAGATGATCAAGTGGGCTTCGTCCGTGGTAGGGAGGGCAGAGATAACACGGCTAAAGTTCTAAATGCAATATATTATGCTAAGAGGCTACGTCGTTCTCTGGTCCTCCTTAGCACGGACGCGGAAAAAGCATTTGATAGGGTTAGCTGGGAATATATGGAAGAAGTTCTTCATGCCTTTAAATTTCCAGATCCATATATTAAAGCTATCTTCTCATTATACACCCATGCATCAGCCTCCATTATTATTAATGATACTCTATCCCAGCCCTTCAATATCCGTAACGGCACCAGACAGGGATGCCCCCTCTCACCACTGATTTTTGTCTTGGTAATGGAAACATTATTACAGTCAATTAGGAGAGAAAAAGGGATTGAGGGAATTAAAATTGGCCATCAGGAACATAAGGTAGCTGCATTCGCAGATGATCTCTTGATAATAAACACTAACCCGACTATAGCCTTGCCTCTGATATATAAAACCCTAGAACAATTTAGTCTTTATTCTAACTTTAAGATTAATATGAGCAAGTCCCATATATTAAGTATAGATCTCCCTTCTTCAACAAAAAATATATTGAAAAATAGCTCTCCCTTTAATTGGGATACCCCTTATATTACGTATCTTGGAGTTAAGATTGGCCCAAATCCCACTTCATTATTTCATATGAATTACTCCCCCCTATTAAAATCAATTGCAGATCAGTTGTTACTACTAAAGAACCCTACACTCTCATGGTTCGGCAGAAAAAATATCGTCACTTCCCTAGTCTTACCCAGACTGACCTACCTTCAACAGGTATTGCCTGTTCCAGTTCCTAAGACTTATTATACTAAACTTAAACGTGAAATTAGTTCATTTGTCTGGGAGGGAAAGAGGGCTCGACTCGCTTGCTCTGTTCTCTGTAGACCTAAGGCTAAAGGAGGAATAGGTCTGCCGGACCCGGAGATATATGGGAAAGCTGTATTATTGTCAAGGGTAGTGGATTGGTTGAGGAGCCCTGTGAACAAGCCGTGGGTTTGCATGGAACAGAGTGACATGGGCTCGTGCATCTCTGGTCTTTTAGTGGGACAAGTCAAATTTCCTGTTCTGAATAGATCCCTCAATCCTATAGTAAAGACGACATTGTCGGCATGGAACTGGCTTCAATCCTCACAATATGCAATCCCACTTCCATCACCTCTGCTCCAGATAAAAGACATAATGGCGCATGCTTCTCCCATTCTAAGAGACTGTCTACCTCCCTCAGTTAAGAATTCTACAATTCAAATCCTCTCCTTATATGGAGATGGGGGCACATTATTAAGTAACGAGGAGATTCTCTATGTTCTCCTAGAATGTAAACCTTTCCCACACCTACTTACTTTTCTTCGCTCCTTTATCATTAAAAATATTCCTATGGAAGCTCTATTACGCCCACTAACGTGGTTTGAAAGCCTATTGGTGGAACATCCTAGACACACCAAACTTATCTCTAGACTATACAAAAAACTGATTACGCCATTAAATATGGTTAAACCCGCCTTTATAGGCCATTGGGAGAGAGACTTGGGAGTGTCATTTTCTCAAGATGAGATCTCACGGCTACTATTAATATCACACAGATCTTCCAGGTGTGTCCGAACCCAAGAAAACGGCTACAAAGTCTTGACTCGCTGGTATAGGACTCCAGACATCACTTGCCTATATAGCCTGAATGGGTCGGACAAATGCTGGAGGTGCGGGGATCAAAGAGGTTCATTTTACCATATTTGGTGGTCATGCCCTGTGATACAGAAATGGTGGAATGAAATCTTTAATATAGCTAATAATATTTGTAAAACGAAGATCTCGGTGTCACCCCAATTGGCACTATTGGGATCTTATCCTTCCCTTCCTGGGGGGGCCCCCACTCGCCTTTTTAACTGTATGCTTAGCGCAGCTCGTCTCCTTATTCCAAAATTTTGGCTATCATCAGATGTACCTTCCATATCTCAATGGACAGAGAAGTTAGACCAAATATACAGGTTTGAAGAGATATCAGCTTGGGAGAACCAGAGGTTTAGCTCCTTCAGATCTATTTGGAAAGCATGGTCCAATTTTAGGAATTTTACCTAAATACCTTAATGTCCTTATATCCAAAAATATATCATATGCACTTAAAAAAAAAGAAAAAGGGGAACTGACCTAATCCACACTGATGGGTGGTTTTTAGGGGTCTATAAGCCCTTCATAATATGAAACTTATTGTAACTCTGTATCCAAGAAATATAATGCTTCTCTCATGTATTTCTCCTGTCATCCATTATGTATCTTTTACAAGATGTGTTGTTTTTATAGCATGTACTTTATCTGTATGTTCTATAATTTTCAATAAAAAATTAAAAAAAAAAAAAAAAAAAAAAAAGATCATTTACTGGAAGTAGATTGTGCTGTGTGATCACGATCTGCTGTCAGGATGGGGAAGAACACTGACAGTAGTGATCACTGCTCCCCATACAATGGAGATCACTGCATGGAAACACAGCGTTCTCCTCCGTTAAAGAGCAGGATATTGTCCGGAAGGAACGCTTCCTCCCCAACAATCTCCTGCTCTGTCGCCTTGTGTAAAGGGACCTTAACAGATTAGGTTATCAACTACAATGAGCTGCATAAGGAGAAACAATCTGATATGGAGCAGTGCACAATACCGTTCTGTTTTCCACACTGTATTGTGTGCTAAACTGCAAATATTCATGTGCATGAGCCCGAAAAATGAGCAAGTTATATTTCTTTTTGGTAGCTGTAGGGTGGGCCCCTAGAATAATTTCCACTGGTGGGCCCTAGGCACCCCAGTCCGACACTGTACAGGGGGCTACATTGCATCTCCAACAGAGATCCCTATCTGCCATACCCATCATGTATAAGTATGTCGGTGTACCATCTGGACAATGTCTTGTATCAATTTTCCTGTATGCGAATACTGGTTTGGCTTCTCCCACAGGTGACATAATTAAAGGTCCTATAGCTACATTAAGTCAGAGCTTTCATGTATTTCCCTGCTGCCTGGGGATCGTCAGCCTAGGGAGGAAGGCATTCCCCACTGTCCTCTCCATAAGCTGATCCTTGCCTGCACTGATCACTCAGATCGGTGTCGGGGAGGTAACAAGCTCTAACTGATCATAAATGAAGCAGTCGGGGAGGTCTGGCTTTCTGGAGCACCCTAAACACAAACTATAAGAGACAGGCATTTTAAACAAGATTTTCTCCTGCTAAAAAGTGAGTGTTGTAGTCTAGAAAATACTGTATTTACTGGGCTTGACTCTAGTGCTGTATATACAGTATGTACCCTGCTTGGCTGAGGTGCTGCATTTATGTTCTGAGCTTAGTTCTGGTGCTGTATAGAGATGGCCCGAATAGTTCGCCGGCGAATAGTTCCCGGCGAACATAGCTTGTTCGGGTTCGCCGCGGAGGGCGAACATATGCGATGTTCGGTCCGCCCCCTATACATCATCATTGAGTGAACTTTGACCCTGTACCTCACAGTCAGCAGACACATTCCAGCCAATCAGCAGCAGACCCTCCCTCCCAGACTCTCCCACCTCCTGGACAGCATCCATTTTAGATTCATTCTGAATCTGCATTCTCAGTGAGAGGAGGGACAGTGCTGCTGCTGCTGATTCAATAGGGAAAGCGTTAGCTAGGGCAGTGTGCAGTGTCCACAGACTCATCTGCTGTAAGGACAGCGTCCTGACAGCACCCCAAAAAGCCCTTTTCAGGGCTGATACATCAGTCTGCTTTTTTTAAATTTTTATATATACATATATTGCAGTTGCCTGGCCCCCCGTGTGTGAGAGGCTGCAGGCTCAGTCACAGACAGTACTGTGTGCACACCATTCATACAGGGTGTGACAGAAAATACCTCGCAGATAAAAAAAAATTCTATTTAATATTTTTCTGTGATCTAATCCCATTTGCAAGCCTGTGTGTGTCAGGCCCACACAGACTGTATTGTGGCCTTTGGCTAGTGGCTAGACCTCCACTTATACCGTTACAGGGTGTCATTCACTCACAAATACCTCGCAGATAAATAAAAATTCTATTTCATATTTTTCTGTGATATAATCACAGTTGCAAGCCAGTGTGTGTCAGGCCCACACAGACTGTACTGTGCCCACTGCCCACCACTTATATAGGGTGGCACAGTACCTTGCACGCATAGTACCACTTATCTAATAAAAAATGACAGGCAGAGGCAGGCCACGCCGCAGGGGCCGTCATATTCGTGGTGCTGCGATTTCCACTGGCCCTGGAATAATGCCCAGTGTTCAGAGGCCACGTACCCTGAACCCCAAAAATTCGGAGAAAATAGTTGACTGGCTTACACAGGACACCCAATCTTCAACAGCTTCCGCTAAGAACCTTGACGCACCATCCTCCTCCAGCTCAGCTTTGGTCACCTGCTCTCAAGTTACCACTCTCCCGCCCGCCGCCACCACCACCACTGCCACCACAGCCGCTTCACTTGATCCCTCAGAGGAGTTATTTACACATCATTTGGATGAAATTAGTGATGCGCAACCATTATTGCCAGAGGATGTAGATAACAGGGATATGTCTCAGTCAGGCAGCATTACACACATGGACGTACAGTGTGATGATGATGATGATGTTGTACCCGCTGCTGCTTCCTTTGCTGAGGTGTCAGATACAAGTGAAGTGGTTCATGATGACGATGTGTCCGTGGATGCCACGTGGGTGCCTGATCGAAGAGAAGAAGAAGAGGGGGAAAGTTCAGAAGGGGAGACAGAGAGAAGGAGGAGACGAGTTGGAAGCAGGGGGAGGTCATCGCAAGGAGCTAGTGGCACAGTCAGACAGCATGTATCGGCACCCGGGGTCAGCCAGACAGCACGCCAATCAACACATGCTGCTGCCACCACCAGAATGCCGTCATTGCAAAGCTCAGCAGTGTGGTATTTTTTTTGTGTGTCTGCCTCTGACAACAGCGATGCCATTTGCAACCTGTGCCAAAAGAAACTGAGTCGTGGGAAATCCAACACCCACCTAGGTACAACTGCTTTGCGAAGGCACATGATCGCACATCACAAACGCCTATGGGATCAACACATGATGACGAGTAGAAGCAGCACACAACCTCAAAGCCACCATCCTCTTCCTGGTCCAGCATCTTTAGCCACGTCAAACACTGCTGTCCTCCTTGCCCCCTCTCAACCACCCGCCACTCCGCCTCTCACCTTCAGCAGTTCCATCTCATCTGCCCACAGTCAGGTGTCTGTAAAGGAAATGTTTGAGCGTAGGAAGCCAATGTCCCAGAGTCACCCCCTTGCCCGGCGTCTGACAGCTGGCTTGACGGAACTCTTAGCCCGCCAGCTTTTACCATACCAGCTGGTGGAGTCTGAGGCCTTCAAAAAATTTGTCGCTATTGGGACACCACAGTGGAAGGTACCCGGACGAATTTTTTTTTCAAAAAAGGCAATCCCAAACCTCTACTCAGTGATTGAAAAGGAAGTCATGGCATCTCTGGCATACAGTGTTGGGGCAAGGGTCCATCTGACCACTGATACCTGGTCTTCAAAGCACGGTCAGGGCAGGTATATCACCTACACTGCGCATTGAGTCAACCTGCTGACGGCTGACAAGCATGGAATGCGTGTCTCTGCAGCGGAGTTGGTGACACCGCCACGACTTGCAGGCAGGCCTACTGCCACCTCCTCTACTCCTCCTACTCCATCCTCTTCCATAACCTCCTCGGCTGAGTCCTCTTCTGCTGCGGCGTCTGGCTGCACATCAACTGAATCCCCCCAGCTCCCCAGGGGCTATTCCACATCCTGGATACGACAGTGTCACGCTGTCTTGGGGTTGACTTGCCTGAAAGCAGAGAGCCACACCAGACCAGCACTCCTGTCCGCCATGAACATACAGGTGGATCAGGGGCTGACCCCGCACCAACTGAAGATCGGCAAAGTGGTGTGTGACAATGGAAGCAATTTGTTGGCGGCATTGAATTTGGGCAAGTTGTCACATGTGCCGTGCATGGCACACGTGTTGAATCTGATCGTACAATGCTTTGTGTCTAAGTACCCAGGCTTACATGACGTCCTCAAGCAGGCCAGGAAGGTGTGTGGCCATTTCAGGCGTTCCTACACGGCCATGGCGCACTTTTCAGACATTCAACGCCGAAACAACATGCCAGTGAGGCGCTTGATTTGCGACAGCCCGACACATTGGAATTCAACACTCCTAATGTTCGACCGCCTGCTCCAACAAGAAAAAGCAGTCAACGAGTATTTGTATGACCGGGGTGCTAGGACAGCCTCTGCGGAGCTGGGAATTTTTTTGCCACGTTACTGGACGCTCATGCGCAATGCCTGTAGGCTCATGCGTCCTTTTGAGGAGGTGACAAACCTAGTCAGTCGCACCAAAGGCACCATCAGCGACCTCATCCCATTTGTTTTCTTCCTGGAGCGTGCCCTGCGAAGAGTGCTGGATCAGGCTGTAGATGAGCGTGAAGAGGAAGAGTTGTGGTCACCATCACCACCAGAAACAGCCTTGTCATCATCGCTTGCTGGACCTGCGGCAACGCTGGAAGAGGAGTGTGAGGAAGAGGAGTCAGAGGAGGAATGTGGCTTTGAGGAGGAGGAAGACCAACCACAGCAGGCATCCCAGGGTGCTCGTTGTTGTCACCTATCTGGGACCCGTGGTGTTGTACGTGGCTGGGGTGAAGAACAGACCGTCAATGACATCAGTGAGGACGAGGAACGGGAAATGAGTAGCTCGGCATCCAACCTTGTGCAAATGGGGTCTTTCATGCTGTCATGTCTGTTGAGGGACCCTCGTATAAAAAGGATGAAGAAGAACGACCTGTACTGGGTGGCCATGCTACTAGACCCCCGGTATAAGCAGAAAGTGGCGGAAATGTTACCAACTTACCGAAAGTCAGAAAGGATGCAGCAGTTCAAAACAAAACTAAAAAATATGCTTTACACAGCTTATAAGGGGGATGTCACAGAACAACGGGAATCTAACAGGGGAAGAGGTGAAAGTAAATCTCCTCCTATGAGGAGGAGGATTGATGGAGGACATGCGAAGTTTTTTCAGTCCTACTGTCACGACCGATATCCCAGCAGCAGTCGTGTCACACCATACGGAGGGGAAGGGGGACCCTTATCTACGGATGGGAAATAGAATGGCCACCCCTGATTAACCCTAAGCTGGCACCTGTCTGCCCTGATACCCTAGACGGGGTGTGAACCCGTGCGGCGAGCAGGATGCCTAAACCTTCAGTCACCCTAACAAGACTAGACTGGGGAAAGCCCGATGGGAGCACTAGTCACCATCACTCGTGTCTAGGAGAACAACAGGGGAAGACAGCAACAAACAAACAATCAACCGCAGAGATAGACTTATCCAGTCACGAGCAGAGAAGGCGATCCCAAACACGACAGTCCACGCCGGACAAGAGCTCCACAGCAACACCATCAAACGATATCCTTCAAAGGTCAGAATAGCACTGGAAGTAAGGACTATATCTGGCAATGACTGCAAATGAAACTGAAACTAATATAGTAGCTGGGAGTGGCAGACAGGACTCACCTGAGAAGGATGCCTACAAACTCCCAGTCAGGACAAAAAGGTTCACAAGGCAAAACCCGGATGACATACCCTGAACCACGGAGTAAACTCACAAGCTATCGCGAGTAGCAAGTCGCTGCGACCTTCTCCTCCCAGACCTGTCTGGATCAGTGACAGTCGTGACACCTACACATCACCACAGCCCTTCGGGATCCAGCCTTAGAGAACGACTCGACCGACAGGTAGCAGACTACCTCGCCTTAACTGCAGATATCGACACTCTGAGGAGCGATGAACCCCTTGACTACTGGGTGTGCAGGCTTGACCTGTGGCCTGAGCTATCCCAGTTTGCGATAGAACTTCTGGCCTGCCCCGATTCAAGTGTCCTGTCAGAAAGGACCTTCAGTGCAGCAGGAGGCATTGTCACTGACAAAAGAAGTCGCCTCGGTCAAAAAAGTTTTGATTAATGGACTGACAGTAGGGGATACGTTTGACTAACAAAGGGCCTGATGACATGCCTTGGCCTCAAAATGGTCCCCACACTGCTGTATTTAATGTCTGCATACCGGATGACTTTCGTGAATTCTCTGCCACCAACTAGGGTTCAAGCCGCAATGTTTTAGTCACCTTTCTGCCTTGAAAACATCAATTTTTCCGGCCGCTGCTACAACAGCGGCTGCAACAATAACATTATTTTTCAGGCATGTGTACATGCCTAATTTTTCTGGCCTCTGGTGCTGCACTGTGGCTGCAAAAACAAAACAAAAAAAAAAGGCACATACATGTGTCAATTCCCCTTCATGATCGTTACCTTGTTGTGGTGAAGGGGCTTGCGTATCACAATGAAGCGATCATCACCTCTATGAGTGTGTTGGCAATGTTGCCACACCCCAGAAGATAAGGCCGTTGCTTCATTATGATCAGACCAAAAGCGATCGGCTGGATAATTTTTCATAGAAAAGTTGTATGGGTGGGTTTTTAATACATAAAATAAAAAAATCATAATAAAGTCTCTTAATAGTTTATTAGAAATAATGCAGACAATTTAAAAAATCCCCATCAATTCCAATACAAAGCAAGTACAAAGCTCAGAACTAAATTATTCCAGGATGTTGTAATGGTTCGTTAATTCGACAATAGTTAATGAATTCGACACACGTCCCCGGATAGGGGACGTAACAGGGATTAAACTGATAGGAATAGTACTAGTTAAGACACCACTCATATAGGGTGTCACAGCACATTGCTCCGTGCACGCGCAGTGCCCCAACTTGGGACTGAGTAAGAGGACCGACCAAGCTGCTTTTTCCATTTCCCGGTTCCTAAAATCAATTCATTTTGGTGTATCAGAGTTTGGTCTGTCACTGTGAAGGCAGTCGAAGGTACCCGGCCTAAATTTTTTTTCACAAAAGGCAATCCCACCCTGATATGGGACGTAACAGGGATTAAACTGATGAGAATAGTACTACAGAAAATACCACTCATATCCGGTGGGGCAGTAAATTGCACGGTGCAGACGCAGTGACCGTGGCGTGGATTCAAACAAAGGGGAGGGAGCCAGCATTTTTTTTAACCATCTCCCCGTTCGAAAAATCTATTTCATAATTTGACCCCAGATTGGGGACGTAACAGGGATTAAACTGATGAGAATAGTACTACAGAAAATACCACTCATATCCGGTGGGGCAGTAAATTGCACGGCGCGGACGCAGTGACCGTGGCGTGGATTCAAACAAAGGGGAGGGAGTCAGCATTTTTTTTAACCATCTCCCCGTTCGAAAAATCTATTTAATAATTTGACCCCAGATTGGGGACGTAACAGGGATTAAACTGATGAGAATAGAACTACAGAAAATACCACTCATATCGGGTGGGGCAGTAAATTGCACAGACGCAGTGACCGTGGATTCAAACAAAGGGGAGGGAGCCAGCGTTTTTTTAACCATCTCCCCGTTCAAAAAATCAATTCAATTCACCTTTCGGGGGGGCCGGGTGGGGCAGTAAATTGCACGGCGCAGACACAGTGACCGTGGCGTGGATTCAAACAAAGGGGAGGGAGCCAGCATTTTTTTTAACCATCTCCCCGTTCGAAAAATCTATTTCATAATTTGACCCCAGATTGGGGACGTAACAGGGATTAAACTGATGAGAATAGTACTACAGAAAATACCACTCATATCCGGTGGGGCAGTAAATTGCACGGCGCGGACGCAGTGACCGTGGCGTGGATTCAAACAAAGGGGAGGGAGTCAGCATTTTTTTTAACCATCTCCCCATTCGAAAAATCTATTTAATAATTTGACCCCAGATTGGGGACGTAACAGGGATTAAACTGATGAGAATAGTACTACAGAAAATACCACTCATATTCAGTGGGGCAGTAAATTGCATGGTGCAGACCCAGTGACCATGGCGTGGATTCAAACAAAGGGGAGGGAGCCAGCATTTTTTTAACCATCTCCCCGTTCGAAAAATTTATTTAATAAATTGACCCCAGATTGGGGACGTAACAGGGATTAAACTGATGAGAAGAGAGAACTACAGAAAATACCACTCATATCCGGTGGGGCAGTAAATTGCACGGCACAGACACAGTGACCGTGGCGTGGATTCAAACAAAGGGGAGGGAGCCAGCATTTTTTTTTAACCATCTCCCCGTTCGAAAAATCTATTTAATAATTTGACCCCAGATTGGGGACGTAACAGGGATTAAACTGATGAGAATAGTACTACAGAAAATTCCACTCATATCCGGTGGGGCAGTAAATTGCACGGCGCAGACGCAGTGACCGTGGCGTGGATTCAAACAAAGGGGAGGGAGCCAGCATTTTTTTTAACCATCTCCCTTTTCGAAAAATCTATTTAATAAATGGACCCCAGATTGGGGACGTAACAGGGATTAAACTGATGAGAAGAGAGAACTACAGAAAATACCACTCATATCGGGTGCGAGAGTAAATTGCACGGTGCAGACGCAGTGACCGTGGCGTGGATTCAAACAAAGGGGAGGGAGCCAGCGTTTTTTTAACCATCTCCCCGTTCGAAAAATCTATGTAATAAATGGACCCCAGATTGGGGATGTAACAGGGATTAAACTGATGAGAAGAGAGAACTACAGAAAATACCACTCATATTGGGTGTGGGAGTAAATTGCACGGCGCAGACGCAGTGACCGTGGATTCAAACAAAGGGGAGGGAGCCAGCGTTTTTTTAACCATCTCCCCGTTTGAAAAATCAATTCAATTCACCTTTCCGGGACCCTTGGTGTTGTACGTGGCTGGGTGGAGGAAGAAACCTTCAATGACATCAACGGGACATGGCTAGCTTGGTATCCAACCTTGAACAAATGGGGAGTTTGCGGTTGGGCAAATGGACTGTTTGCGGTTGTTTGCGGTGCATTAAAAGGGGAGTTTGGTCTGTCAATGTCTGTGAAGCGGGCGTAACCCTTACACTACCTGATCGATACAACATCATACCTGATCGTATACACACACTGGATGTTTTAAACCACGTTGTTCAAAAAAAATTGGATTGTTAGGTGATTTATGCCCTTTATGGATTAAAATCCAACTCTGCGTCAACTACATAATTTTCCATGGGAGTTTTGCCATGGATCCCCCTCCGGCATGCCACAGTCCAGGTGTTAGTCCACTTGAAACAACTTTTCCATCACTACTGTGGCTAGAAAGAGTCCCTGTGGGTTTTAACCACCTCAGCCCCCAGTGCTTAAACACCCTGAAAGACCAGGCCACTTTTTACACTTCTGACCTACCCTACTTTCACCGTTTATTGCTCGGTCATGCAACTTACCACCCAAATGAATTTTACCTCCTTTTCTTCTCACTAATAGAGCTTTCATTTGGTGGTATTTCATTGCTGCTGACATTTTTACTTTTTTTGTTATTAATCGAGATTTAACGATTTTTTTGCAAAAAAATGACATTTTTCATTTTCAGTTGTAAAATTTTGCAAAAAAAAACGACATCCATATATAAATTTTGCTCTAAATTTATTGTTCTACATGTCTTTGATAAAAAAAATGTTTGGGTAAAAAAAAAATGGTTTGGGTAAAAGTTATAGCGTTTACAAACTATGGTACAAAAATGTGAATTTCCGCTTTTTGAAGCAGCTCTGACTTTCTGAGCACCTGTCATGTTTCCTGAGGTTCTACAATGCCCAGACAGTACAAACACCCCACAAATGACCCCATTTCGGAAAGTACACACCCTAAGGTATTCGCTGATGGGCATAGTGAGTTCATAGAACTTTTTATTTTTTGTCACAAGTTAGCGGAAAATGATGATTTTTTTTTTTTTTTTTCTTACAAAGTCTCATATTCCACTAACTTGTGACAAAAAATAAAAAGTTCTATGAACTCACTATGCCCATCACGAAATACCTTGGGGTCTCTTCTTTCCAAAATGGGGTCACTTGTGGGGTAGTTATACTGCCCTGGCATTCTAGGGGCCCAAATGTGTGGTAAGGAGTTTGAAATCAAATTCTGTAAAAAATGACCAGTGAAATCCGAAAGGTGCTCTTTGGAATATGGGCCCCTTTGCCCACCTAGGCTGCAAAAAAGTGTCACACATCTGGTATCTCTGTATTCAGGAGAAGTTGAGGAATGTGTTTTGGGGTGTCTTTTTACATATACCCATGCTGGGTGAGAGAAATATCTTGGCAAAAGACAACTTTTCCCATTTTTTTATACAAAGTTGGCATTTGACCAAGATATTTATCTCACCCAGCATGGGTATATGTAAAAAGACACCCCAAAACACATTCCTCAACTTCTCCTGAATACAGAGATACCAGATGTGTGACACTTTTTTGCAGCCTAGGTGGGCAAAGGGGCCCATATTCCAAAGAGCACCTTTCGGATTTCACTGGTAATTTTTTGCAGAATTTGATTTCAAACTCCTTACCACACATTTGGGCCCCTAGAATGCCAGGGCAGTATAACTACCCCACAAGTGACCCCATTTTGGAAAGAAGAGACCCCAAGGTATTCGCTGATGGGCATAGTGAGTTCATGGAAGTTTTTATTTTTTGTCACAAGTTAGTGGAATATGAGACTTTGTATGAAAAAAAAAATAACAAATCATCATTTTCCACTAACTTGTGACAAAAAATAAAAAATTCTAGGAACTCGCCATGCCCCTCACGGAATACCTTGGGGTGTCTTCTTTCCAAAATGGGGTCACTTGTGGGGTAGTTATACTGCCCTGGCATTCTAGGGGCCCAAATGTGTGGTAAGGAGTTTGAAATCAAATTCTGTAAAAAAAGACCAGTGAAATCCGAAAGGTGCTCTTTGGAATATGGGCCCCTTTGCCCACCTAGGCTGCAAAAAAGTGTCACACATCTGGTATCTCTGTATTCAGGAGAAGTTGAGGAATGTTTTTTGGGGTGCGTTTTTTCATATACCCATGCTGGGTGAGATAAATATCTTGGTCAAATGCCAACTTTGTATAAAAAAATGGGAAAACTTGTCTTTTGCCAATATATTTCTCTCACCCAGCATGGGTATATGTAAAATGACACCCCAAAACACATTGCCCAACTTCTCCTGAATACGGAGATACCAGATGTGTGACACTTTTTTGCAGCCTAGGTGGGCAAAGGGGCCCATATTCCAAAGAGCACCTTTCGGATTTCACTGGTCATTTTTTACAGAATTTGATTTCAAACTCCTTACCACACATTTGGGCCCCTAGAATGCCAGGGCAGTATAACTACCCCACAAGTGACCCCATTTTGGAAAGAAGAGACCCCAAGGTATTCGCTGATGGGCATAGTGAGTTCATGGAAGTTTTTATTTTTTGTCACAAGTTAGTGGAATATGAGACTTTGTATGAAAAAAAAAAAAAAAAAATCATCATTTTCCACTAACTTGTGACAAAAAATAAAAAATTCTAGGAACTTGCCATGCCCCTCACGGAATACCTTGGGGTGTCTTCTTTCCAAAATGGGGTCACTTGTGGGGTAGTTATACTGCCCTGGCATTTTCCAGGGGCCCTAATGTGTGGTAAGTAGGTAAATGACCTGTGAAATCCGAAAGGTGCTCTTTGGAATGTGGGCCCCTTTGCCCACCTAGGCTGCAAAAAAGTGTCACACATGTGGTATCGCCGTATTCAGGAGAAGTTGGGGAATGTGTTTTGTGGTGTCATTTTACATATACCCATGCTGGGTGAGAGAAATATCTTGGCAAAAGACAACTTTTCCCATTTTTTTTATACAAAGTTGGCATTTGACCAAGATATTTATCTCACCCAGCATGGGTATATGTAAAATAACACCCCAAAACACATTGCCCAACTTCTCCTGAATACGGAGATACCACATGTGTGACACTTCTTTGCAGCCTAGGTGGGCAAAGGTGCCCAAATTCCTTTTAGGAGGGCATTTTTAGACATTTGGATACCAGACTTCTTCTCACGCTTTGGGGCCCCTAAAATGCCAGGGCAGTATAAATACCCCACATGTGACCCCATTTTGGAAAGAAGACACCCCAAGGTATTCAATGAGGGGCATGGCGAGTTCATAGAAAAAAAAAAATTTGGCACAAGTTAGCGGAAATTGATTTTTTTTTATTTTGTTCTCACAAAGTCTCCCTTTCCGCTAACTTGGGACAAAAATTTCAATCTTTCATGGACTCAATATGCCCCTCACGGAATACCTTGGGGTGTCTTCTATCCAAAATGGGGTCACATGTGGGGTATTTATACTGCCCTGGCATTCTAGGGGCCCTAAAGCGTGAGAAGAAGTCTGGAATATAAATGTCTAAACATTTTTACGCATTTGGATTCCGTGAGGGGTATGGTGAGTTCATGTGAGATTTTATTTTTTGACACAAGTTAGTGGAATATGAGACTTTGTAAGAAAAAAAAAAAAAAATTCCGCTAACTTGGGCCAAAAAAATGTCTGAATGGAGCCTTACAGGGGGGGGGGGGGGAGATCAATGACAGGGGGGTGATCAATGACAGGGGGGTGATCAGGGAGTCTATATGGGGTGATCACCACAGTCATTGATCACTCCCCTGTAAGGCTCCATTCAGACGTCCGTATGATTTTTACGGATCCGATCAGTCTATCAGTGGATCCGTAAAAATCATGCGGACATCTGAATGGAGCTTTACAGGGGGGTGATCAATGACAGGGGGGTAATCAATGACAGGGGGGTGATCAGGGAGTCTATATGGGGTGATCACCACAGTCATTGATCACTCCCCTGTAAGGCTCCATTCAGATGTCCGTATGATTTTTACGGATCCGATCAGTCTATCATTGGATCCGTAAAAATCATGCGGACATCTGAATGGAGCTTTACAGGGGGGTGATCAATGACAGGGGGGTAATCAATGACAGGGGGGTGATCAGGGAGTCTATATGGGGTGATCACCACAGTCATTGATCACTCCCCTGTAAGGCTCCATTCAGACGTCCGTATGATTTTTACGGATCCGATCAGTCTATCAGTGGATCCGTAAAAATCATGCGGACATCTGAATGGAGCTTTACAGGGGGGTGATCAATGACAGGGGGGTAATCAATGACAGGGGGGTGATCAGGGAGTCTATATGGGGTGATCACCACAGTCATTGATCACTCCCCTGTAAGGCTCCATTCAGACGTCCGTATGATTTTTACGGATCCGATCAGTCTATCAGTGGATCCGTAAAAATCATGCGGACATCTGAATGGAGCTTTACAGGGGGGTGATCAATGACAGGGGGGTAATCAATGACAGGGGGGTGATCAGGGAGTCTATATGGGGTGATCAGGGGCGATCAGGGGCGATCAGGGGCGAATAAGGGGTTAATAAGTGACAGGGGGGGTGTAGTGTAGTGTGGTGCTTGGTGCAACATATTACTGAGCTGCCTGTGTCCTCTGGTGGTCGATCCAAACAAAGGGGACCACCAGAGGACCAGGTAGCAGGTATATTAGACTCTGTTATCAAAACAGCGTCTAATATACCTGTTAGGGGTTAAAAAAATCACATCTCCAGCCTGCCAGCGAACGATCGCCGCTGGCAGGCTGGAGATCCACTCTCTTACCTTCCGATCCTGTGAACGCGCGCGCCTGTGTGCGCGCGTTCACAGGAAATCTTGCGTCTCGCGAGAGGACGCGCCGGCGCGTCCAGGAGGAATGAATCAACCACCTCCAGGACGCGTCTGTGCGTACAGCGTCCGGAGGTGGTTAAAATTCGCCTGCCTATTGAAGTCTATGGCGGTTCGCCCGGTTCGCCCGTTCGCAAACATTTGCAGAAATTCGCATTCGGCGTTCGCGAACGGAAAATTTTATGTTCGCGACATCACTAGTGCTGTATACATGTACTGAGGATGGTTCTGATATAGTATTTTGTATGTCCTGAGCTTGGGTCTGGTGCTGTGTTTATTTATTGAACTTGATATGACATGCTACCACTATATCTTAAATAGATCAGCCATACTATATATATATATATCTTCATAATTTGCATATAAAAATAATAGAAATTTTACAAATATTAAATAGTCTGGATGTCTGAAGATCTCACCTTCCAAGCAACTTTTGAACTCTGAATGGTAAATAATTGGAGAAGTTCTTGTCTTTTATGTGAGTAGATCAGATGATGTAAGGCATAAGCCACAATATACACTGCAGAGTACACACTGAATGTGTAACGGAAATTGTCTACATCATACAGGGAGCGATCCACATTACCTAGAACATCTCTTTCATTACATGGTCTGTATGAATTATATGGTCCAAGGCTGCAATAAAGATAATCCTCCCATACATCAAACATCAGGTCAATGTCAGGATATTTTAGAGGACCGGCTGTGAGTAAATATTCTTTTAATCCTGGAATTCTTCCTTTTTGAAGCATGAGCCTGAAAGATCCTTGTAATGTTTTGAATGTGAGTATTTCTTCAGGAAGTGACAGTATGATGACAACTTTCCTAGGACTGAGGTCATCAGACAATATTAAGTTCAATGACAGTAAGCCATATGTGTAACCAATAAATATAATCACATTGCAGTGAGTCTTTTTTATTTTATAGAGCACCTTCTTGTAGGCCATAGATCGTTTGAAAAAAGCAAAATCTCCAACAGATTCTCTATAAGCTATGCAGACCCCGCTCCGTGTTATTACATTGAAGAGTTCCATGCTGGCTCGTTGGCTGCTCTCATCATCTGCTGTCACCATCCCCACCCAGGTCCAGCCAAAATGCTTCAGTAGGAGGACAATGGCTTCATACTGAGTGGACCCATCAGGGACTGTGCGAGAGAAATAAGGGAACAGGAGCTTGTTGTTGAATACAGGATCCATCGCTCCATAGCTGATCTATAGGAAGAGAATAGAGAGTAGCGAAGTTTTCAAAAATTTGAGTCGGACGCTTCATTGAATGTTTTTAAAAAATTTGATTCGATCCAAATTAATTTCTCATGAAGCGCTTTATAAATCAGCTATTTCCCCGCCTGCAGAGAGAGTGTATCTTGGTGCACATCTCTGTGCATTGCAGAAACATGCATAGCTAGTCCGTTGTGGTAGTGAAAGAGTTACTGTGTGTCAGTATGACTGGCAGTTGACAGGCGTCACTCTTAGAATTTATTCACACTTCACTTATTGGCTCAGTTAAGGGTCAAAAACTGACCAAACAACTGAAGTGTGAACTCAGCCTTAGAGGTCAATGTTAGCGTCAGGTATAATGTACTTAACTGTGCAATGGCCCAAGATTCTACTATAGAGAGTGAAAGAGTGCCATCCTTTTTCACCGTCTTCTGATTCCACATTGCTAGACAACCTGTTCTGTTATACGTTGATACAAGTAGTGGCCCCATGACAGAGTGAAGAGGTTGTCAGCAGTAAGTTTGTGTTGACATCACTGTTTATTTTTCCCTTCTTATGATCCGTCAGAAGAACAAGCTCCAAAAAAATGGATCCTGTCTTTTGAGCATCTGCCTTGGTCAGTAACTGATCAATATTGGTAAGGCCAAAAAAGGGAGTAGGTCCAAAACATAGATGACACATGATGGAAATATTTGCATGTCTTCTATGTTTTGGACCCAGTCCTGATTTTGGCTTCCAAATTGTGATCAAACCCTGCTGCAAAATACTGACCATTTGATAGAGGCCTTACGGCTGCTCCAAAGTCAGGTTCTGTTGTAGTTCTCATTTTTCAGTTCTTCTGACAGATCAGAAGAAGGATAAAATAAATGGTGATGTCAACAAGGCCAAACAGGGACACTAGTGGCCCTGTCAAAGAGTGTTGAAGGTCAGTTCACAGTGTTGGCCAGCGAACACATGTGGGCTGCCATCTTTAGTAAGGTAGACTCACCCGTCTGGCGATACACAGCTAAGGGACAATTTAGGAGGTTACGGCGCAATTGCAAGAAGGAAGAGGATTATATTAAAGAAGCCATGTCCATGAAGGAACAATTCTTGACAAAAAAATATCCTTTTAAACAGGTCGAGAAATCCTTAGTGGAAGTGAAAAACATGGATAGAAAAATGTTCTTTGAGGAAAAAAGAGGACCTAGAACAGGAATTGACCCCAAAATAAGGGACTTAATTAGGATTGTCCTACCCTATAGTGCACAGTATAGGAAGATTGAAGCCATTATTCAAAATCATTGGCACCATATCATAAATGACAAATTGATAGGACCATATTTAACTAATGGCCCACAAATAGTGTATACAAGAGCACCTAATCTGGCCCTTAAAATAGCACCGACTGTAAATAATAAAAATAATAATACCCCAAAAAATTATTTTAATCTAAAGGGATTTTACAGGTGCAACACTTGCAGAAATTGCAAAAATACAAAATTTCCGAAAAAAACAAATATAGTCTCCTCTACATCTAATACATTTTCGCATGAAATCGATACATTCTTATCATGTAATACATCAAATGTCCTGTACCTAATTGAGTGCCCCTGCAAAAAACAATATATAGGGCGAACAAAAAGGTTATTAAAGGTCAGGATTGCAGAACATATGACTAAGATCAGAACAGGATATGAGAAACACTCATTGTCTAAGCATTTTAAATATTACCATAATCAAGACCCCTCCCAACTAAGATTTACAGCATTTGAAAAAATAGATATACATTGGAGGGGAGGTGACCACATCTCTAATATGTCAAGACAGGAAGCGAGACGTATATACGACTTCAACACCTTATTACCTGAAGGTCTTAATGCAGATTTTGAAATATTCGGTTTCCTGTAAATGGGAAAAAACATTAAGGGGTGGGTGCCCCCTGCGGATGAGACATCAGTGTTTTAGCTGTATCATCAGCACCCCGATCTCTCCTCCGCTAGGGGCCCCCACCTCCATACATTATCAGCAATATGAACTACATATGGATTCAGATTAGTTCAATTATTATCTTAATTAGATTTTAGTAGTATATACGGAAGAGAGTCTTAAAGAATTTATACGGAATTGGATGAATTTTTATGATCTTATGAATGCATTTTATAATCTTATGAAGGAGGTTTTTCGTCAAGATTTTTTCGCATGAAATTCTTATGAAAAATAATTTTGTATGAAATTTTTTTTCGCATGATATTCTTATCGAAATTTATTAATATGTACCGCATCCCAATAAGGTCTGTTGTTTGTATGTATATGTTAATACATAAAATTAATAAGAAGTATATTCAGATTATCAATTCATAAGCTAACTAAGGAATAACAATTTTGAAAGTCTCAGTTTAGGAATATAATGAAAGATCCGAAAATTTACTTCAATCCAAACCAGATTTTTCAATGAACCTTAATTAAGTAAAAGAGGTGTAACCCATTGGGGTTACAGGCACTGGCGTCACGATCCTTAAAGGGACCTTGCCTCAGGCACTCAAAATACCTGCAACATCCAGGGCACCTCATCCACCATCAGGCCTGGTCCCTACACCCAGAGTGTGCCCCAGAGGAACTTGTGTCTACCTCTCCTTCACTGCCGCATGCCTGCCCAGGGTCCTCCAAAAAGTGAGTAACCCTCGGTTGCCCATAACCATGACCTCACTGTCACTATACCCTGCAGGTCTGGCGTGCTGCATAAATTAGCGTCTGAACGGGATACAAGCATATCCTGCGCAATTGCGGATACAAAAACTGTGTGCCGTTATTTGCCTTAAAGTGACCAAGCCCTAATTGCTTTATTAAAAATTGCTGGGCCAAAGAGAACTGTAATATTTTGCGGTGTGAAGTTTATATTGTATGGACTGTTTTGCCGTTTGCGTAAGCCACCGCTTGCTGTCAGTGAATAGACAGCGATTTGTCCAAAGATGGCCGCTTAACCTGACTGGATTACAAGTGCGCCTCGTGGGACCTGTTTGGGGCGAAAAAGGACAAGGTGAAGTCGCCGCCCAGCCAACGAGGAGGAAGAACACCGCCCTGACTGGAAAAAGGTGCCGCCTACCTGAATCCCGGAGCTGCGAGAGGCCGCGCCTACCTGCTGACGCTGTACGCAGGACGTCCAACGAACGTAGCCACGCATCTCGCGAGACTTGGAGCGAGCATCACCGGAGTGAGTACAGACTTTAATCTTCTGCTAGCCCCTTCCGTTTACCTTACCGGAACATCCCCGACCCCTGCTAGGGCACCGGAGAGGGTCCCCTATTAGTGACCAAAGACTTTACCTAAAAAAATGGAAAAAATATTTTTACATTGTCGCTCCGGTCCGCTACGCTGACATTTAAAGGGCCATACCCGCCTAGTAACGCCATGTCCACCTGAAGGAAACGGGCAGGTGGCCCCAGTCGGGCCTTCTGAAGTACCCCCAACCGACCCTAGGGCCCCTGCCGTCGCGGCACCATCAAGCCTGATGCCGCTAACCATGCCATATTATTTTGGGGCCCCCTGGTTCCCACATTATTAAGGGGAAGCCCATAAGTTGAAGGACTTCAGGGACCAGATACTGGCCTTGTTCCGGCTCTATCCCATATCTGCCGAACAACAAATGGAAACAACAAATCCTAGCTCAGTTGGAAGGGGCCACCCGCAGGGAAGTCATGTCATGGCCCCGTTCTGAAAAGAGTAGCCTGGAGAAAATTTTTGATCGCCTCGGCACCACATTTGAGGCCAGAACGGTGTCCGAAGTTAAAATGCGATTCTTCAGCAGAAAGCAGCAGCCTGGGGAGTCGCTCCGCGATTTTGCCCTGTCCTTACAAGAGACGCTGAGAGCTGTGGTCCAAGTGGATCCCAAAGAAGCTGAGGACCAGGACAGGACTCTTAGGGAGCAGTTCATTGCGGGTATAAGTACTGAACATTTAAAGGGCCAGCTGCGGATGTTGTCAGCTTAACACCCCCACTGTACATTTTTGGACTTTAAAGAATTGGCCATCAGTATACTAGGCCAGAACCCTGCCGCAGGGCCAGCAGCCTTCCCTGAACCTCAGGTTTGTCAGCCAAAGACTGTTAATGTGGGGCCCACTGGAGTCAGTCAAGCCACCCAGGCTCCAGTAACAGATATAGTGGCAGCACTAATGGAGCAAGTGAACCATCTCACTCTGAGCTTAGAGAAAGTATGCAAGAAAATAGAGGAGTGGGAAAAACCAATACTACTGGAAGATGAAGGCCCTTTTCCTCCAAGACTCCCACCTGCCTATAGGGATGTATATCCAAAAGAACCTGATGGGCGACCGAGTTACCGGTCCAGAAGTAGAAAGCAGCCTGTCTGCCATCATTGTAAGAAATATGGACATACTGAATCAATGTGCTGGCAGTTAAACGGGCAACCCCTGAGGCAGAGGACCGCCCCTCGGGAGGTAGAACAGTAGGTCTAAAGGATCCAAGCTGGATGCCTAAATACGTGGGATCACGTCCAAATATTAAAATATGTATCAACGGGGTACCCTTTGAAGCCCTTCTGGATACGGGGTCACAGGTCACCACCATCCAAAGACCTGCCTTTGACAAGTTCTGGGATCCAAGTCTCCTCACCCTGCCACCAGAGTCCTGGCTAGATATCATTGCCAGTAACGGGAAGCCAGTGAAAGTCCACGGATACTGGGAACCTACTCTTCAGGTGGGAGAGGCCACCTTACCACAGCAAGGTGTAATTGTGGTACAAGCAGGAGATAAAGGAGGACACCCTGTGATCCTAGGGACCAATGTCCTTAAAAACTGTTACTCTGAAGTGCTTGAGGCATTGAACCAAACTATATCCTCAGCCTCGCCTGCTTCCAGAAGGGTCATTCAAAAGACTATCAGCGTGCTGTGCGCTCAACAAAGGTTTGCCAATAAAAAAGGGGAAATTTGTATTGTTCGGATCCGGGACAACCGGCCAGTAATCCTGCCTCCAAATTCTCAGATTATCCTTTGCTGCCGTGCGGTGTTAGGGATCCAGGGGCAGGACTACCATGCCCTAGTGGAACCCATCCAGATTGAGAATCACCCCTTCGTACGGACAGCCCAAGGTAAAGTGCCTGTCCGTTTAATAAATTTTGGTGATCACCCCGTTACTCTTTTTAAGCACTGCCCCGTTGCTCAACTTTTCCAAGTGTCTTCCCAGGATGTGATCCGTCTGCCTGCCACGGAGACGTTCCAGACCGCACAGAGCAGCAGCGCCCCTGCCAGCACCTCTACAACATCCTGGTGGGAAGAGCTTCATGTGGGGAACGAATCCACCCCGAAAGAGCAAATAGAGGGAGTTCTGAATCTAGTAAGAGAACATCACAAGGCTTTCAGCAAGCACTCCACGGACTACGGAGAGGTGAGTGTAATTAAACACACCATACCCACTGGCTCTCATCCTCCTATCAAGGAGAGACACAGACCCATACCACCTACTACTTATCAGTCTGTGAAAGAGATGATACAAGAGATGAAAGACTCTAACATAATCCGGGACAGTCACAGTCCCTGGGCTGCGCCCCTAGTCCTTGTGCGAAAAAAAGATGGCAGCATAAGGTTCTGCGTGGATTACAGAAAGATAAATCAAATCACCCACAAAGATGCTTATCCACTACCACGCATTGAGGAGTCCTTGACTGCCCTGGGGTCATCAGCCTATTTCTCCACCTTGGACTTAACTAGTGGGTACTGGCAAGTACAAACCGGATTCCAAAAAAGTTGGGACACTAAACAAATTGTGAATAAAAACTGAATGCAATGATGTGGAGATGGCAAATGTCAATATTTTATTTGGAATAGAACGTAGATGACAGATCAAACGTTTAATCCGAGTAAATGTATCATTTTAAAATACGTTGATTCCAATTTTCACGGTGTCAACAAATCCCCAAAAAGTTGGAACAAGTAGCAATAAGAGGCTGGAAAAAGTAAATTTGAGCATAACGAAGAGCTGGAAGACCAATTAACACTAATTAGGTCAATTGGCAACATGATTGGGTATAAAAAGAGCTTCTCAGAGTGGCAGTGTCTCTCAGAAGCCAAGATGGGTAGAGGATCACCAATTCCCACAATGTTGCGCAGAAAGATAGTGGAGCAATATCAGAAAGGTGTTACCCAGCGAAAAATTGCAAAGACTTTGCATCTATCATCATCAACTGTACATAACATCATCCGAAGATTCAGAGAATCTGGAACATTCTCTGTGCGTAAGGGTCAAGGCCGTAAAACCATACTGGATGCCCGTGATCTCCGGGCCCTTAAACGACACTGCACCACAAACAGGAATGCTACTGTAAAGGAAATCACAGAATGGGCTCAGGAATACTTCCAGAAACCATTGTCAGTGAACACAATCCACCGTGCCATCCACCGTTGCCAGCTGAAACTCTACAGTGCAAAGAAGAAGCCATTTCTAAGCAAGATCCACAAGCTCAGGCGTTTTCACTGGGCAGGGATCATTTAAAATGGAGTGTGGCAAAATTGAAGACTGTTCTGTGGTCAGACGAGTCACGATTCAAAGTTCTTTTTGGAAATCTGGGACGCCATGTCATCCGGACCAAAGAGGACAAGGACAACCCAAGTTGTTATCAACGCTCAGTTCAGAAGCCTGCATCTCTGATGGTATGGGGTTGCATGAGTGCGTGTGGCATGGGAAGCTTGCATGTCTGGAAAGGCACCATCAATGCAGAAAAATATATTCAGGTTCTAGAACAACATATGCTCCCATCCAGACGTCATCTCTTTCAGGGAAGACCCTGCATTTTTCAACAAGATAATGCCAGACCACATTCTGCATCAATCACAACATCATGGCTGCGTAGGAGAAGGATCCGGGTACTGAAAAGGACAGTCTGCAGTCCAGATCTTTCACCTATAGAGAACATTTGGCGCATCATAAAGAGGAAGGTGCAACAAAGAAGGCCCAAGACGATTGAACAGTTAGAGGCCTGTATTAGACAAGAATGGGAGAGCATTCCTATTTCTAAACTTGAGAAACTGGTCTCCTCGGTTCCCAGACGTCTGTTGAGTGTTGTAAGAAGAAGGGGAGATGCCACACAGTGGTGAAAATGGCCTTGTCCCAACTTTTTTGGGATTTGTTGACACCATGAAATTCTGATTCAACATATTTTTCCCTTAAAATGGTACATTTTCTCAGTTTAAACTTTTGTTCCGTGATTTATGTTCTATTCTGAATAAAATATTAGAAGTTGGCACCTCCACATCATTGCATTCAGTTTTTATTCACGATTTGTATAGTGTCCCAACTTTTTTGGAATCCGGTTTGTACCTATGGCCCCAGAAGATCGAGAAAAGACTGCTTTCACTACACCTATGGGCCTGTTTGAATTTAACTACATGCCGTTTGGACTGTGTAACGCTCCAGGGACATTTCAACGGCTGATGGAACGTTGTTTAGGCCATAGGAACTTTGAAACCGTATTGTTATACCTAGATGACGTCATTATATACTCCAAGACGTATGAGGACCACCTAGAACACCTGGCGGAAGTGTTCCAAGTCCTTACCAAATATGGCCTCAAAATCAAGCCATCAAAGTGCCACCTGCTGAAACCAGCGGTAAAATACCTAGGGCACGTTGTCAGTGCCGAAGTAGTACAGCCTGATCCTGATAAACTTGCTGCCGTCCGCAATTGGCCTACTCCTACCACCGTGAAAGAGGTGAGAAGCTTTCTCAGTTTTGCAGGGCATTACAGGCGTTTCATCCCGCATTTCGCACAAATTGCGGATCCCATCCAGGAACTCCTGAGGGGGCATCCAAAGAAGAGCCCAAAAACTCAAATTCCTGTTGAATGGAACAAAGAACGGGAAATTGCCTTTCAGCTCCTAAAGAGGAAGTTGACTGAACCCCCTGTTCTGGGTTACCCAGATTATCAGAAGCCATTCCACCTCTACACAGATGCCAGTAAAAGAGGCCTGGGGGCCGTGTTGGCTCAAGTGCAAGATAACAAAGAGAGGGTAATTGCCTACGCCAGCAGATCCCTGAAGGGAGCTGAGAAGAACGACCAGAACTACAGTTCCTTTAAGCTGGAGTTTCTTGCCTTAGTGTGGGCTGTGACCGAAAAGTTTAAAGACTATCTCGCCGCCACACCGTTTGTTGCCTTCACGGACAATAACCCCCTGGCACATCTGAATACAGCCAAATTAGGGGCACTGGAGCAAAGATGGGCCTCCCGCCTTGCCAACTATGACTTCACTGTGAAATACCGGGCAGGTCGCTCCAACGATAACGCTGATGCCCTGTCGCGGCTTCCCACTACAGAAGCCCCAGATGAACCAAAGGATGCCTGGGAAGAAGTGGAAATGCCAGTGTTCTACAACAAATTTGCCCAGCAGGATAATATCCATACTGAAAACCTCCCTGCTGCTGATCCTCCCTCATCAGAAGTTCCTGAGTCCAGAGGCGACCAAGAAAGGTGGATTAAGCTCCAGTCCGAAAGTAGAGTCCTCGGTGAACTGCTCGACTTCCTCACCAGTGGGAAAACCCCTGAGAGAATCCGCAGGAAGAGTGCAGACCCAGAACTAGCGAGACTGTGGAGACATCGCCACCAACTATTCCTTCAAAGAGGCCTGTTGCTCAGAAGGAGTCTGGATCCAGTGTCCTGTGATAGGATATATCAGATCCTCATTCCACGTCGAGATGCCAGTCTGGTGCTAGAAATGTACCACAACCAGTCCGGACACTTCGGCGTGCAGAAGACTGAGGCCACCATTCGCAGAAGATTCTATTGGATTGGGATGAGAGAAGATATTGAGAAATGGTGCCGAGAATGCACTGCCTGTGCTGTGGGGCGGACTGAACGCCATGACCAGAGGGCGCCTCTCCATCCTATCGTAAATAAAACTCCTTTAGAACTTGTTGCTATTGATCATGTGAAGTTGGAGCCGAGTCGCTCAGGGTATACTTATGCCATTACTATTATTGATCACTTCACTAAGTTTGTCGTAGCAGTGCCTGTGAAAGACCTGACAGCTAAGACTACAGCAGAGGCGTTCTGGAAGCATTTCCTTCTGCCCTACGGCTGCCCAGAGAGAATCCTCACTGACCAAGGGTCTGCGTTTGAGTCACAGCTGTTTCAAGAGATGTGCCTGCTGCATAATTGCCAGAAAGTCCGGACCACCGCCTATCATCCGCAAGGTAACGGACTCTGTGAAAAGATGAATAAAACTCTCATTGAAATGCTGAGAGCAGTACCCCCTGAGACGAGGGGTGATTGGCCTACTCTGTTGCCACAACTCATGTACACCTATAACAACACCATTCATTGTTCCACCGGCTACACCCCGTTCTATTTGATGTTTGGCCGACAAGGGAGGTTGCCTGCGGATCACTCCCTGGGTGTGCAAGTGCCGGATGTGATTAACCCACTGCCAAGGACTGATTGGGTAGTGGAGCACCAAAGACGTCTCCTCAATGCTAAGGAGATCATTCAGGAACGCATGGAGAATGCTCGGGAACGACAACAAAAAGACTATGACCAGGCTGCCCATGCAGAACCCCTAGCTCTAGGAGACAAGGTATGGTTGAAAAACAACCACCGAACTAGCAAGTTGGACAGTAAATGGGAAAGGATTCCCTATATTATTTCTGCCATCCCTAATGCTGAAGCTCATATTTACCAAGTCTCCAGAGAAGGTAAAGGTTCTCAAATTGTCCATAGAAATCGTTTAAAGCCTTGTATAGAAGGAGAACCGGCGGCAGAGGACATTGAGCCGGAGTCTCCTGAAACTGAATTGCCAGCTCCACCTGTGGACCCTATGCATGCTGTGGAGAACTTACTCTATGACAAAGAACCGCTCCATTGGTTTCTTACACCCTGGTTGAACTTGATGGTCCCAGCTTCAGTTCCTGTTAGCCCTCAGCCTCAGGACACCTTGCCCCAGAGAGTTCCTGAAGTAGCTCCAGAGGCGGTGGGGTCCTCTGACCTTCCTGAGTCCAGGCAGGAAGAACATCTGCCAGTAAGGAGGTCCACGTGGTCTACCAGGGGGCACCCACCTGTGAGGTTTGGAGACTACATTATGGGCCCAGGTAGCCCCTCACAGGAAACCCCTGTTTAACCCTTTGCAAACCTGGGTACGGACTCATGTTATCCTTTGAGCCTCCAAGAACTTTAAAATTGTTTTATATTTTCTACGGACTATTATTATGGACTATCCTGGTATTATTGATACGCTGCACCAGGTCAGCGCCCCTGTTCCCTTACATTATCCTGAGAGAAGAGAACGACTCCCCATTTCACCGCACTTTCAATGAAACTGTTTATTATATTTCAATTGCTAAAGTGGTGATTGCTGTGTATGTCTGTTCTCTATTTTGTCTTTCAGGCTGCAGTATCCAGTTGGGCAGGGCCCCTCCATGTTGCGCCGAGGACGGGCAACGTTGTAGCATGGGCGTATGTAGTGTCCCACTAGGTAAAGGTGGGCGCTACACAAAGGTGCACATGTCTTTTACATTAATGTGATGTTTAATATGCATTTCCCTGTGTTATCTGGGTGTCAGGCCTGTTAGGGTGTAGTTTAGCCTCCTAGACGTTAGAGGGAGCTAGAGAGCCCTAAGTATATATAGGTAGGCCCAGACAGGGGAGAAGTAGTGTATGCCAGGGAACTAGAAGCGACACCTAGTTAACCTGAAGCTCCTGAGGCTAAGCTTAGCTCAGTAGAGACACCCCAGTAGTAGGAGAGCACCTCTTGGGAGCAACCTGCAGTATCCCTCACAGCAAGGACAATACCACCAGTACAGCTAAGTAACCTGAGTGGCAGAAGTGTTTAATGTAAAGCAAATGCCAATACTGGAGGAAGGATTATATACACTGCGTGCAGAATTATTAGGCAAATGAGTATTTTGACCACATCATCCTCTTTATGCATGTTGTCTTACTCCAAGCTGTATAGGCTCGAAAGCCTACTACCAATTAAGCATATTAGGTGATGTGCATCTCTGTAATGAGAAGGGGTGTGGTCTAATGACATCAACACCCTATATCAGGGGTGCATAATTATTAGGCAACTTCCTTTCCTTTGGCAAAATGGGTCAAAAGAAGGACTTGACAGGCTCAGAAAAGTCAAAAATAGTGAGATATCTTGCAGAGGGATGCAGCACTCTTAAAATTGCAAAGCTTCTGAAGCGTGATCATCGAACAATCAAGCGTTTCATTCAAAATAGTCAACAGGGTCGCAAGAAGCGTGTGGAAAAACCAAGGCGCAAAATAACTGCCCATGAACTGAGAAAAGTCAAGCGTGCAGCTGCCAAGATGCCACTTGCCACCAGTTTGGCCATATTTCAGAGCTGCAACATCACTGGAGTGCCCAAAAGCACAAGGTGTGCAATACTCAGAGACATGGCCAAGGGAAGAAAGGCTGAAAGACGACCACCTCTGAACAAGACACACAAGCTGAAACGTCAAGACTGGGCCAAGAAATATCTCAAGACTGATTTTTCTAAGGTTTTATGGACTGATGAAATGAGAGTGAGTCTTGATGGGCCAGATGGATGGGCCCGTGGCTGGATTGGTAAAGGGCAGAGAGCTCCAGTCCGACTCAGACGCCAGCAAGGTGGAGGTGGAGTACTGGTTTGGGCTGGTATCATCAAAGATGAGCTTGTGGGGCCTTTTCGGGTTGAGGATGGAGTCAATCTCAACTCCCAGTCCTACTGCCAGTTTCTGGAAGACACCTTCTTCAAGCAGTGGTACAGGAAGAAGTCTGCATCCTTCAAGAAAAACATGATTTTCATGCAGGACAATGCTCCATCACACGCGTCCAAGTACTCCACAGCGTGGCTGGCAAGAAAGGGTATAAAAGAAGAAAATCTAATGACATGGCCTCCTTGTTCACCTGATCTGAACCCCATTGAGAACCTGTGGTCCATCATCAAATCTGAGATTTACAAGGAGGGAAAACAGTACACCTCTCTGAACAGTGTCTGGGAGGCTGTGGTTGCTGCTGCACGCAATGTTGATGGTGAACAGATCAAAACACTGACAGAATCCATGGATGGCAGGCTTTTGAGTGTCCTTGCAAAGAAAGGTGGCTATATTGGTCACTGATTTGTTTTTGTTTTGTTTTTGAATGTCAGAAATGTATATTTGTGAATGTTGAGATGTTATATTGGTTTCACTGGTAAAAATAAATAATTGAAATGGGTATATATTTGTTTTTTGTTAAGTTGCCTAATAATTATGTACAGTAATAGTCACCTGCACACACAGATATCCCCCTAAAATAGCTAAAACTAAAAACAAACTAAAAACTACTTCCAAAAATATTCAGCTTTGATATTAATGAGTTTTTTGGGTTCATTGAGAACATGGTTGTTGTTCAATAATAAAATTAATCCTCAAAAATACAACTTGCCTAATAATTCTGCACTCCCTGTATACCAAGGATTCAAGCCAGCAATTAGGCATCCGGGCCTTGGGATCCAGCCAGCTAGAATAGCTGAGGGGATAGAGCAGCATTGTACTGCAAAGCATTAACTGTGTACCCTCCAAGTATCTTGCAAGATTATACCTGCCACATTGTGAAGTAAACCTGCTGTGCATTTGTACTATAAAGGACTGCATTATCATCTACTGCAATTACTTGTATAAAGTTGGACTGTTTCCTGAAGTAAAGCAACGTTTGGTTTACCACCTGTGTACTCCATTACTACTCCTACAAATCGGTGTGCCACCGTTACAGGCACTGGCATCACGATCCTTAAAGGGACCTTGCCTCAGGCACTCAAAATACCTGTAACATCCAGGGCACCTCATCCACCATCAGGCCTGGTCCCTACATCCAGAGTGTGCCCCAGAGGAACTTGTGTCTACCTCTCCTTCACTGCCGCATGCCTGCCCAGGGTCCTCCAAAAAGTGAGTAACCCTCGATTGCCCATAACCGTGACCTCACTGTCGCTATACCCTGCAGGTCTGGCGTGCTGCATGTTCGCTGGCGAACACTGCGAACTGACCATCACTGGTGGCAACAACATGGGGAGTCAACATAGTGGCCCAGTCACAGAGTGGGGAGGGTGGCAACAGCATGAGGAGTCAACATAGTGGCCCAGTCACATAGTGGTGAGGGTGGCAACAACATGCAGAGTTAAGAGAGTGTCCCCATCACAGAGTTTTGGGCAACAGCAGTAGCAGTAACAGCACAAGATGGTGACAGTAGGAGAAGATTGCAGCAGGTGTGTCGCATCCGGCGGGTGGTAGAATCAGAATAGTGGCTGAAACAAGTGGCCAGAAGTAACAGGCCTTTTATCATAATGTTCTGGTGTGGCTGCACGCTGCAGTCAGAAAATTACTGCAAGAATAATCTAGTCTAATGCATCAGGCACCGGTGTGTGGAAATCCTGGCTGGTCCATGCCTGATTCATCTTTAGAAAGATTAATCTCTCAACATTACCTGTTGAAAGGCGAGTCCTCTTTGAGGTAACTATGCCCCTCGCCGCACTGAACACCTTCTCTGATTCCACTCTACTGCCTGGGCAGGAAAACTAGTCCAGGGCAAACTTTGCCAGTTGCAGCCACATATAAATTTTGGCTGCCCATTAGTCCAGGGGATCTTGGATCTGGGGTGGCAGAGTGCAGTCCAAGTATGCCATCACCTTCTGGTTCAGGTTTAGCTGCTTTGGCCTGTTCCTGAGGCTGCTGCTACCACCACTTCTTCTGTTGCCACTTCTGCTGGCTTCAGCAACATTTTTGCCGCTGCCCGTTCCTTTGGAGGGTCCTGGCACCTCTTTGTTGGACATACTGTTTGGTAACTGTATATGTAAAATAAGTTATTCAGTGTCAGTGTGGACACCCCAATAACAGTTATATTATATAGCTTATTCACCCCAATATGAGACTCAAGGCCTAATAGAATTGCTTATCTATGAAATCAGGTGGACACCCCAATAACAGTTAAATAAAACAGGTTATTCACCCCAATATGAGACTCAAGGGCTAATGGAATTGTTTAGCTATGAAACAAGGTAGACAAGGTATAACAGTTATATTACACAGGTTAGGCCTAGTTCACGGTGGGCTTTGTTCAATTAGATAGCTCTGTGCCCTACACAAGGGATTGATGCAAACTGTGCTGTCTCCTAAGGATCCCTTTAGCCTACACAACCTGCCCTGTGCTGCAGTCTCCCTTTGCTCTTCCTACGCTCTCCCTACAGTGTCCCTTCATTGTCCCTATCCCAGATTATACTATTAAAAGCTTTGTAAAATACTTTCCCTAGCACTTGTCACTTCTCTTACTATGCTCAGTCAACTGTAAAATGTGGGAGACCGGGCAGGAAGAGACTTTTTATAGGGCTGTGACATCACAGGGGCGGGCTAGCTGCTGATTGGCTGGTTGCACGGCATTATGGGGGAATCCATCATTCCTGGGATTTTTTCTTTCATTTTGTAACATATGCAGCAGCCATTTTAGAAAAAGTGTGATTTGTTACCACGAAGTGCAAGGAAATTCCGATTTGTGACAAATTACATTTTTCCTGAAATTTGGATCAAATTCCATTTCGTCAACTTCGATTCGCTCAACACTGACAGAGAACATAAAACTGAAGTGCTATTTGACTAATAAAAAGCAACATCCCACACATCACCACCACATTTTTTGGAACTTCATGTCACTTCTGTTAGGCTACTTTCACACTAGCGTTCGGAGCGGATCCGTCTGATGTTTCATCAGACGGATCCGCTCCTATAATGCAATTGCTTGCATCCGTTCAGAACGGATCCGTTTGCATAACAGTTTATTTCAGATCTGATTTTTCACTTCGGAAAACTCAGATCCGACAGTATATTCTAAACACAGAAGCGTTCCCATGGTGATGGGGACGCTTCAAGTTAGAATATACTGAGAACTGTGTACATGACTGCCCCCTGCTGCCTGGCAGGTGCTTCCAGGCAGCAGGGGGCAGACCCCCCCCCCCCCTCCTGTATTTAACTTATTGGTGGCCAGTGCGGCCCCCCCTCCCTCCCCAGTATTAATTGTAAGCAGTGCGGCCCCCCTCCCTCTATATTCATCGGTGGCCAGTGCGGATATTAAATATGAGCAGTGCGGTCTCCCCCTCCCTCCCTCCCTCCCTCCCCAGTATTAAATATGAGCAGTGCGGTCTCCCCCTCCCTCCCTCCCCAGTATTAAATATGAGCAGTGCGGTCTCCCCCTCCCTCCCCAGTATTAAATATGAGCAGTGCGGTCTCCCCCTCCCTCCCTCCCCAGTATTAAATATGAGCAGTGCGGTCTCCCCCTCCCTCCCTCCCCAGTATTAAATATGAGCAGTGCGGCCTCCACCTCCCTCTATTCATTGGTGGCCAGTGCGGATTCAAAGTATTGTGATCAGTGCGGCCTCTCCTCTCGACCCCCCCCCCCCCCCATCATTGGTGGCAGCGGAGAGTACCGATCGGAGTCCCAGTTTAAATCGCTGGGGCTCCGATCGGTTACCATGGCAGCCAAGACGCTATTGCAGTCTTGGCTGCCATGGTTACTTAGCAACAAATAGCAGCATTATACTTACCTGAAGAGCTGCGATCTATGTGACCGGCCGGGAGCTCCTCCTACTGGTAAAGTGACAGGTCTGTGCGGCGCATTGCCTATAGACCTGTCACTTACCAGTAGGAGGAGCTCCCGGCCGGTCACATAGATCGCAGCTCTTCAGGTAAGTATAATGCTGCTATTTGTTGCTAAGTAACCATGGCAGCCAAGACTGCAATAGCGTCTTGGCTGCCATGGTAACCGATCGGAGCCCCAGCGATTTAAACTGGGACTCCGATCGGTACTCTCCGCTGCCACCAATGATGGGGGGGGGGGGAGAGAGGAGAGGCCGCACTGATCACAATACTTTGAATCCGCACTGGCCACCAATGAATAGAGGGAGGGGGAGACCGCACTGCTCATATTTAATACTGGGGAGGGAGGGAGGGGGAGACCACACTGCTCATATTTAATACTGGGGAGGGAGGGAGGGAGGGGGAGACCGCACTGCTCATATTTAATACTGGGGAGGGAGGGAGGGGGAGACCGCACTGCTCATATTTAATATCCGCACTGGCCACCGATGAATATAGAGGGAGGGGGGCCGCACTGCTTACAATTAATACTGGGGAGGGAGGGGGGGCCCCACTGGCCACCAATAAGTTAAATACAGGAGGGGGGGGGGGGTCTGCCCCCTGCTGCCTGGCAGCACCTGCCAGGCAGCAGGGGGCAGTCATGTACACAGTTCTCATTATATTCTAACTTGAAGCGTCCCCATCACCATGGGAACGCCTCTGTGTTAGAATATACTGTCGGATTTGAGTTTCACGATGTAACTCAAATCCGATGGTATATTCTAACATAGAGGCGTTCCCATGGTGATGGGGACGCTTCAAGTTAAAATATACCATCGGATTGGAGAAAACTCCGATCTGATGGTATAATCCTGACTTTACATTGAAAGTCAATGGGGGACGGATCCGTTTGAAATTGCACCATATTGTGTCAATGTCAAACGGATCCGTCCCCATTGACTTGCATTGTAAGTCTGGACGGATCCGTTTGGCTCCGCACGGCCAGGCGGACACGAAAACGCTGCAAGCTGCGTTCGGGTGTCCGCCTGCTGAGCGGAGCGGAGGCCAAACGGTGCCAAACTGATGCATTTTGAGCGGATCCGCATCCACTCAGAATGCATTGGGGCAGTACGGATCCGTTCGGGGCCGCTTGTGAGAGCCTTCAAACGGAACTCACAAGCGGAGCCCCGAACGCTAGTGTGAAAGTAGCCTAACACACACCCCCAATCATCATGTGTGTTTTTTGCCCCTTTATTGTGTTGTGATCAATCATCATCATACACTGAGGTAATGAGGCACCACGGTTCTGTACATCACTCAGCTCCAAGCTACAGAGAGGTTTTGCTGAGTGGAGCTAGGTATGCAAGTGTGGAGTGGAATTTTATTGTGCAGATTATGTAGTGTCCCACTAGGTAAATGTGGGCACTACACAAGGGTTAATATGGCCATTGTATTTTATATGATGTTTTATGTGATTTTCCCTGTGTATTTCCTGTATCAGGCCTGTTAGGGGTAGTTCCTCCTCCTAGACAGTAGAGGGAGCTAGGGAACCCCTATTATATATAGTCAGACCCAGACAGGAAAGGGCAGGGCAGTATAGTCCAGGAGGCTAGTGAGTGCAGTCTAGCCTGCCTGAGGTTGCTGAGCCAGAGAAGCTCAGAAGTTGCCACCAGGAGAAGGGTTTACCTCCTGAGAAACCTGAAGTTCCCATAACAGTACAGAGCAGAGCCAAGTTGTTTCCAGCCAGAGAGCTGAAGGGCAGAAGGATATATTGAAAGCAAGGAGATATATACCTGAGGAAGTTTCCCCTAACCAAGGATAAAGCCAGCAATAGGGCATACGGGCCTTGGGATAAAGACAGACAGGATTTTGAGGAAAAGTGTAGCCTGATCTGTAAGTGTTTTAACCCTCTGAGTATCTTGCAAGAACATTGTGCCTGCCAATTTATGTAAAGCCTGCTTGTGACTGCTGCTGACATATGGAACTTTGACCAAAAGACTGTAAATAGTTAACTGTTCCAGTAAAAGGAAGTTTTGGTTCACTGCAACGTGTGTTCCTCCATTATTACTATAATAAATCGGTGTGCCACCGTTACCGGCACTGGCGTCACGAACTTAAAGGGATCTTGCCACCGGCACATTAAACCTGCAACACCCAGGGCACCTCACCTACCACCGGCCTGGTCCCTATACACAGAGAGTGCCCCAGAGGATTTATGTGCCAGCCTCTCCATCACTGCCGTACGCCTGCCCAAGGTCTTCTATGAACTGTGAGTACCCAGTGCAACCCTCGTTCTGCCTATTAACCGTGACCTGCCACTCACTCACCCTGCAGGGCTGCGTACTGCATATTTTGGCGTCACGAACAGGATCCGATTATTCCTGGGCCATTGTGGAATTTAAACTGTGTGCCGTAATTGCCCATAAAGTGAAAAAGCCCTATCCGTTTATTTGGAAAATTGCTGGGCCAAGAACTGTGAAAAATTGCAGTGTGAAACTGTATATTGTGGACTGTTTGCCGTTTCTTAAGCCACCGCTTGCTGTCAGTGAATGGACAGCGTTATACTTAAAGATGGCTGCCTAAGCTGACTGGACTATCGGTGCGCCTCGTTGTGTCTGTTTGGCGCAAAAAAGAAGAAAAGGAAAAGTACCGCCCTGTCTGTAAAGAAGATACCGCCTACCTTGAATCCCAGAGCTCAGAGAAGCCGCGCCTATCTCCTGACGCTGCGCGTGGGACCTCCGCCCGCACGACCTAACCTCGTACCTCGCGAGACTTGGACTGCGCATCACCGGAGTGAGTAAAAACTTTCGTATTCTCCGGCCCCTTTATATACAAGCACTGGGGAGGTTCCGATCCTTGCTAAGAAACTGGGGGAGGTCCCTCAATAGTAACAAAGGACTTAATCCAGGGGGGAAATACGTCCAACTTAGGTCTGGCCTGCTCCGCCATTCCTTAAAGGGCCATACCCACTCTGTGGTCACCCGTAGCAACGCCAGAGGGACCGAAGTCCAGCGTGTGTCTGCCTACAGAACTTGCCTCCAGAGACCACACCATGTCCGCACCTGTAGAAGCGGAGCAGATGGCCCCCAATGAACCTCCTGAAATGCACGCAGCTGATAACAGGGCGCCTGCCGCTGCGGCAGCATCTAGCCTGATGCCACTGACCATGCCATTTTATTTACTGGGGCCCCCTGGTTCCCGCGATATTCCGGGGAAGCCTACAAATTGAAAGACTTTAGAGACCAGATCCTGGCCTTGTTCCGGCTCTACCCT
Organism: Bufo bufo; assembly: GCF_905171765.1. Classification (NCBI taxonomy): domain Eukaryota; kingdom Metazoa; phylum Chordata; class Amphibia; order Anura; family Bufonidae; genus Bufo; species Bufo bufo. The sequence goes on along the minus strand of NC_053392.1, from coordinate 27,093,996 downwards.
ATCTCCACTGAGCAATAAATGGAGATCCTCTTAGCACAGCTAGAAGGGGCCGCCCGCAGGGAAGTCATGTCATGGCCCAGGTCTGAAAAGAATAGCCTGGAACAGATCTTTGATCGCCTCTGCACCACGTTTGAGGCCAGAACGGTGTCAGAAGTTAGGATGCGATTTTTCAGCAGGAAGCAACAGCCTGGTGAGTCACTCCGTGATTTTGCTTTGTCCCTGCAAGAGGACCCCCGGGAGGCTGAGGACCAGGACCGGACTCTAAGAGAGCAGTTCATTGCTGGTGTAAACACGGAGCACTTAAAGGGCCAGCTGAGGATGCTGTCGGCCCAACACCCCAATTACGCGTTTTTGGACTTTAAAGAGCTGGCCATCAGTATCCTAGGTCAAAACCCGTCCACGGGGCCAGCAGTTTCCCTTGAACCTCAGGCCTGCCAGTCAAAAACTGTGAGGCCGTCCGGAGCCAGTCAAGCCACCCAGGCTCCAGTAACAGATGTAGTGGTGGCATTAATGGAGCAAGTTAACCATCTCACTAAGAGCCTAGAAAAAGGTGTGCAGGAAAATAGAGGAATGGGAAAGGCCATTGTTATTGGAGGAAGAGAGCCCACTACCTCAAAGGCTCCTCCCGCCTGCATTTAAAGAGGTATACCCCAAAGAACCTGATGGGCGACCGAGTTACCGGTCTAAGAATCGCAAGCACCCACTATTGTAAAAAATATGGACATACTGAATCAACGTGTTGGCAGTTAAACGGGCCACCCCCGAGGCCGAGGAACGCCCCTCAGGAGGTAGAACAATAGGTCCAAAGGATCCAAGTTGGATGCCCAGATACTTAAGATCTCGTCCAAAAATTAACATATGCATCAACGGGATACCTTTTGAAGCCTTGCTGGATACTGGGTCTCAGGTCACCACCATCCAACGACCCACCTTTGACAAATTCTGGGATTCAAGTCTCCTCACCCAGCCACCAGAATCCTGGCTGGATATCATTGCTAGCAACGGCAAGCCGGTGAAAGTCCATGGGTACTGGGAACCTACCTATTAGGTCGGAGAAGCCACCGCACCACAGCAAGGTGTGATTGTGGTGCAAGCCGGAGATAAAGGGGGACACCCCGTGATCTTAGTGACTAATGTCTTTAAAAATTGTTACTCCGAGGTGCTTGAGGCATTGAACCAATCCATACCTTCAGCTTCACCTACTTCTAAAAGAGTCATTCAGAAGTGCGCTGTGTGCTCAGCAAAAATTTGCAAATGGAAAAGGAGAAATCTGTACTGCCCGGATCCCGGATAACCGGCCAGTAATCCTGCCATAAGAACTTTGAGACTGTACTGCTATACTTGGATGACGTCATTATCTACTTTAAGACATATGAGGATCATTTAAAACACCTGGCTGAAGTGTTTCAAGTCCTCGTTAAATATGGCCTTAAAATCAAGCCGTCCAAGTGCCATCTGCTGAAACCAGTAGTAAAGTACCTAGGGCACGTTGTTAGTGCCGAAGGAGTCCAGCCTGATCCTGATAAATTTGCCGCTGTCCGTAATTGGCCTACTCCTACCACCGTGAAGGAGGTGAGAAGTTTCCTCAGCTTTGCAGGATATTACAGACGCTTCATCCCGCATTTTGCACAGATTGCGGATCCCATCCAGGAATTCCTAAGGGGGCATCCCAAAAAGAGTCCAAAGACTCCTATTCCTGTTGAATGAAATGAAGAACGGGAAATTGCCTTCCAGCTCCTAAAGAAGAAGCTGACTGAACCCCCTGTCCTGGGTTACCCGGATTATCAGAAGCCGTTTCACCTCTATACGGATGCAAGTAAAGGAGGCCTGGGAGCCGTGCTGGCTCAGGTGCAAGACAACAAAGAGAGGGTGATTGCCTACGCCAGCAGATCCCTGAGGGGAGCTGAGAAAAACGATCAGAATTATAGTTCCTTCAAGCTGGAGTTCCTTGCTTTAGTGTGGGCTGTGACTGAAAAGTTTAAGGACTACCTTGCTGCCACTCAGTTTGTCGCCTTCACGGACAACAATCCCCTGGCGCATCTGAATACAGCCAAGTTAGGGGCTCTGGAGCAAAGATGGGCCTCCCGCCTTGCCAACTATGACTTCATTGTGAAATACCGGGCAGGCAGCTCCAATGATAATGCTGATGCGCTGTCTCGGCTCCCCACTACAGAAGCACCTGATGAACCAAAGGATGCCTGGGAAGAAGTGGAGATGCCGGCGTTTTACAACAAATTTGCTCAGCAAGATAATGTTCGCACTGAAAATCACTCAGCTGCTGATCCCTCACCATCAAATATTCCTGAGTCCAGGGGCAAACAAGAAAGGTGGATTAAGCTCCAGTCAGAAAGTAGAGTCCTCGGTGAACTGCTCGACTTCCTTACTAGTGGGAGAACTCCTGAGAGAGTCCGCAGGAAGAGTGCAGACCCAGAACTATTGAGACTGTGGAGACACCGCCACCAACTCTTCCTTCAAAAAGGCCTGTTGCTTAGAAGGAGCCTGTATCCAGTGTCCTGTGATAGGGTGTACCAGATCCTCATACCACGTTGAGACGCCAGTCTGGTGTTAGAGATGTATCATAACCAGTCCGGACACTTCGGCGTGCAGAAAACTGAGGCCACCATTCGCAGGAGGTTCTATTGGATCGGGATGAGAGAAGACATTGAAAAATGGTGCCGGGAATGTACCGCCTGTGCCGTCGGGAGAAGTGAACGCCATGACCAGAGAGCGCCTCTCCATCCTATCGCGAGTAAAACTCCCTTAGAACTTGTTGCCATTGATCATGTGAAGTTGGAGTCGAGTCGCTCAGGGTATACTTATGCCATGACCATTATTGATCACTTCACTAAGTTTGTCGTAGCAGTGCCTCTGAAAGACCTGACAGTCAAGACTGCGGCGGAGGCGTTCTGGAAGCATTTCCTCCTGCCCTACGGCTGCCCAGAGAGGATCCTCACCGACCAGGGGTCTGCGTTTGAATCACAGTTGTTCCAAGAGATGTGCCTGCTTCATAATTGCCAGAAGGTCCGGACCACAGCCTATCATCCGCAAGGTAACGGACTCTGTGAAAAGATGAATCAAACTCTCATTGAAATGTTGAGAGCAGTGCCCCCTGAGACAAGGGGCAATTGGCCTACTCTGCTGCCACAACTCATGTATACATTTAACAATACAATTCACTGCTCCACCGGGTACACGCCCTTCTATTTGTTGTTCGGCCGTCAAGGGAGGCTGCCTGCTGACCACTCCCTGGATGTACAAGTGCCTGATGTCATCAACCCACTACCAAGGACTGATTGGGTGGTGGAGCATCAGAGACGTCTCCTTAATGCTAAGGAGATTGTTCAGGAGCGCATGGAAAATGCCCGAGAACGACAGCAGAGAGACAATGACCTGGCTGCTCATGCAGAACCTGGAGACATGGTGTGGCTGAAAAATAACCACCGAACCAGTAAACTAGACAGTAAGTGGGAAAGGACTCCCTATGTCATTACTGCTATTCCTAATGCTGAGTAGAGATGTCGCGAACATAAAATTTTCCTTTCGCAAACGCGAATTTCCGCAAATGTTCGCGAACCAGGCGAACCGCCATTGACTTCAATGGGCAGGCAAATTTTAAAACCCACAGGGACTCTTTCTGGCCACAATAGTGATGGAAAAGTTGTTTCAAGGGGTTTAACACCTGGACTATGCCATGCCGGAGGGGGATCCATGGCAAAACTCCCATGGAAAATTAAGTAGTTGACGCAGAGTCGGGTTTTAATCCATAAAGGGCATAAATCACCTAACATTCCAAAATTATTTGGAATAACGTGCTTTAAAACATCAGGTATGATGTTGTATCGATCAGGTAGTGTAAGGGTTACGCCCGCTTCACAGTGACAGACCAAACTATGACAGACCAAACTCCCCGTTTAACGCACCGCAAACAACCGCAAACAGTCCATTTGAACAACCGCAAACTCCCCATTTGCACAAGGTTGGATACCAAGCTAGCCATGTCCCGTTCCTTGTCCTCACTGACATCATTGAAGGTCTCTTCCTCCACCCAGTCACGTACAACACCAAGGGTCCCCGAAAGGTGACAACAAGCCACCTGGGACGCCTCCTCAAAGCCACCTTCCTCCTCTGACTCCTCTTCTTCAGACTCCTCTCTCTGCGTTATTATAAGGTGTGTTAAGTAGTACTATTCCTATCAGTTTAATCCCTGTTACGTCCCCTATCAGGGGACGTGTATAGAATATATTTTAGGAACCGGGAGATGGAAAAAGATGCTTGGTCAGTCCTCCTACTTCAAATTTGGGGCACTGCGCGTGCAATCTAATGTGCCACCAGATATGACTGGTGTGATAAGTAGTACTATTCCTATCAGTTTAATCCCTGTTACGTCCCCTATCCGGGGACGTGTATATGGAATCGGCTTTAGGAACCGGAAGATGGAAAAAGATGCTTTGTCGGTCCTCTTAATTCCAATTTGGGGCACTGCGCGTGCGCTGTGTAATGTACTGTGCAATCCCAATATGTGTGGTGTGTTAAGTAGTACTATTCCTATCAGTTTAATCCCTGTTATGTTCACTAGTATTATTATTATTATTATAAGGTGTGTTAAGTAGTACTATTCCTATTAGTTTAATCCCTGTTACTTCCCCTATCAGGGGACGTGTATATGGAATCGATTTTAGGAACCGGGAGATGGAAAAAGATGCTTGGTCGGTTCTCCTACGTCAAATTTGGGGCACTGCGCGTGCAATCTAATGTGCCACCAGATATGAGTGGTGTGTTAAGTAGTACTATTCCTATCAGTTTAATCCCTGTTACGTCCCCTATCAGGGGACGTGTATATGGAATCGATTTTAGGAACCGGGAGATGGAAAAAGATGCTTGGTCGGTCCTCCTAGTTCAAATTTGGGGCACTGCGCGTGCAATCTAATGTGCCACCAGATATGAGTGGTGTGTTAAGTAGTACTATTCCTATCAGTTTAATCCCAGTTACGTCACCTATCAGGGGACGTGTATGGAATAGATTTTAGACAACCGCAAAGAGTTGTCAATAGTTGACACACTCATGACATAAATTTTATACCTCTATGCGGCAATCTTGGTGTAGTGATGACTGTGCTCATGCACACGTTTGGGAGATTGCAGGCGATGGGTGTTTTACAAAGCTTATGGTCGTGCTGAGGTAGTTCAGTGACAGTTAAGTGACCCAGAAAACAATGATTCTGCAGTGTCGGCCCATTGTTGGCCTAGTAGGCTTTAATGATCACCTTAGATGATCACAAAGAAAATTTATGTTTTTTCTATGCAAAATTATCCAGCCGATCGCTTTTGGTCTGTTCACAATGAAGCAACGACCTTATCATCTGGGGTGTGCCAACATTGCCATTGCCAACACACTCATAGAGATGGTCGCTTCATTGTGATACGCAAGCCCCTTCACCACAACAAGGTAACAATCACGAAGGGGAATTGACACATGTATGTGCCATTTTTTTGTTTGGTTTTTGAAACCACAGTGCAGCACCAGAGGCCAGAAAAATTAGACATGTACACATGCCTGAAAAATTAGGTATTGTTGCAGCCGCTGCTGTTTGATTCCCAATCAGAAAGTGCCCTAAAACATTGTGGTTTGAACCCTAGTTGGTGGCGGATAAGTCACGCAAGTCACCCGGCATTCAGAGATAAAATACAGCAGCGTGTGGACCATTTTAAGCCCAAGGCAGCTCATATTACCAGGCCTTTTTTAGTCGAATGTATCACCCACTGTCAGTCCCTTCGGGATCCATCCCTCATTCAGCTTAATAAAGGTGAGGTAATCTAGACTTTTTTGACCTAGGCGACTTCTCTTCTCAGTGACAATACCTCCTGCTGCACTGAAGGTCCTTTATGACAGGACACTTGAAGCGGGGCAGGCCAGAAGTTCTATCGCAAATTGGGATAGCTCAGGCCACAGGTCAAGCCTGCACACCCAGTAGTCAAGAGGTTCATCGCTCCTCAGAGTGTCGATATCTGCAGTGAAGGCGAGGTAGTCTGCTACCTGTCGGTCGAGTCGTTCTCTGAGGGTGGACCCCGAAGGGCTGTGGCGATGCATAGGACTTAAAAAGCTCCGCATGTCCTCCATCAACAACACGTTTGTAAAGCGTCCTGTCCTTGCCGGCGTTGTCGTGGGAGGAGGAGGATTACTTTCACCTCTTCCCCTGTTAGATTCCCGTTGTGCTGTGACATCACCCTTATTCGCTGTGTAAAGCATACTTTTTAATTTATTTTGGAACTGCTGCATCCTTTCCGACTTGCGGTAATTCGGTAACATTTCAGGCACTTTCTGCTTATACCGGGGGTCTAGTAGCGTGGACACCCAGTACAGGTCGTTCTCCTTCAGCCTTTTTATACGAGGGTCCCTCAACAGGCACGACAGCATGAAAGACCCCATTTGCACAAGGTTGGATGCCGAGCTACTCATGTCCCGTTCCTCGTCCTCAGTGATCTCACTGAAGGTATGTTCTTCCCCCCAGCCACGTACAACACCACGGGTACCAGATAGGTGACAACGATAACCCTGGGATGCCTGTTGTGGTTGGTCTTCCTCCTCCTCCTCAAAGCCACATTCCTCCTCTTCCTCACAATCCTCTTCCAGCGTTGCCGCAGGTCCAGCAAGCGATACTGATCAGGCTGTTTCTGGTGGTGATGGTGACCACAACTCTTCCTCTTCCTCTTCACGCTCATCTACGACCTGATCCAGCACTCTTCGCAGGGCACGCTCCAGGAAGAAAACAAATGGGATGATGTCGCTGATGGTGCCTTCGGTGCGACTGACTAGGTTTGTCACCTCCTCAAAAGGACGCATGAGCTTACCGGCATTGCGCATGAGCGTCCAGTAACGTGGCAAAAAAATTCCCAACTCCGCAGAGGCTGTCCTAGCACCCCGGTCATACAAATACTCGTTGACGGCTTTTTCTTGTTGGAGCAGGCGGTCGAACATTAGGAGTGTTGAAATCCAACGTGTCGGGCTGTCGCAAATCAAGCGCCTCACTGGCATGTTGTTTCGCCGCTGGATATCTGAAAAGTGCGCCATCGCCGTGTAGGAACGCCTGAAATGGCCACACACCTTCCTGGCCTGCTTCAGGGCGTCCTGTAAGCCTGGATACTTATGCACAAAGCGTTGTACGATCAGATTACACACATGTGGCATGCACGGCACATGTGTCAACTTGCCCAAATTCAATGCCGCCAACAAATTGCTTCCGTTGTCACACACCACTTTGCCGATCTCCAGTTGGTGCGGAGTCAGCCACTGATCCACCTGTGCGTTCAGGGAAGACAGGAGTGCTGGTCCGGTGTGACTCTCTGCTTTCAGGCAAGTCAACCCCAAGACGGCGTGGCACTGCCGTATCCGGGATGTGGAATAGCCCCTGGGGAGCTGGGGGGGTGCCGTTAATGTGCAGCCAGACGCCGCAGCAGAAGAGGACTCAGCCGAGGAGGTTATCGAAGAGGATGGAGTAGGAGGAGTAGAGGAGGTGGCAGCAGGCCTGCCTGCAAGTCGTGGCGGTGTCACCAACTCCTCTGCAGAGCCACGCATTCCATGCTTGGCAGCCATCAGCAGGTTTACCCAATGCGCAGTGTAGGTGATATACCTGCCCTGACCGTGCTTTGCAGACCAGGTATCAGAGGTCAGATGGACCCTTGCCCCAACACTGTGTGCAAGACATGCCATTACTTCCTTTTGCACAATCGAGTACAGGTTGGGGATTGCGTTTTGTGCAAAGAAATTTCGGCCGGGTACCTTCCACTGCGGTGTCCCAATAGCTACAAATTTTTTGAATGCCTCAGACTCCACCAGCTTGTATGGTAAAAGCTGGCGGGCTAAGAGTTCAGGCAAACCAGCTGTCAGACGCCGGGCAAGGGGGTGACTTTGTGACATTGGCTTCTTATGCTCAAACATGTCCTTGACAGACACCTGACTGTGGGCAGATGAGCAGGAACTGCTTAAGGCGAGAGGAGTGGCGGATGGTTGAGAGGGGGTAAGGAGGACAGCAGTGGTTGACGTGGCTGAAGATGCTGGACCAGAAGGAGGATGGCGGCTTTGAGTTTGTGTGCTGCTTGTACTCATGTGTTGATCCCATAGGCGTTTGTGATGTGTGATCATGTGCCTTCGCAAAGCAGTTGTACCTAGGTGGGTGTTGGACTTCCCACGACTCAGTTTCTTTTGGCACAGGTTGCAAATGGCATCGCTGTTGTCAGAGGCAGACACACAAAAAAAATGCCACACTGCTGAGCTCTGCAATGACGGCATTCTGGTGGTGGCAACAGCATGCGTTGATTGGCGTGCTGTCTGGCTGACCCCGGGTGCCGATGCATGCTGTCTGACTGTGCCACTAGCTCCTTCCGACGACCTCCCCCTGCTTCCAACTCGTCTCCTCCTCCTCTCTGTCTCCCCTTTAGAATTTTCCCCCTGTTCTTCTTCTCTTCGAGCGGGCACCCACGTGACATCCACGGACACATCGTCATCATCAACCGCTTCACTTGTATCTGACAACTCAGCAAAGGAAGCAGCAGCGGGTACAACATCATCATCATCACACCGTACGTCCATGTGTGTAATGCTGCCTGACTGAGACATATCCCTGTTATCTACATCCTCTGGCAATAATGGTTGTGCATCACTCATTTCTTACAACTGATGTGTAAATAACTCCTCTGACAGATCAAGTGAAGCAGCTGTAGTGCTAGTGTTGGTGGTGGCGGCAGGCGGGCGAGTGGTAACTTGAGAGGTGCCCGAAGCTGAGCTGGAGGAGGATGGTGTGTCAAGGTTCCGAGCGGAAGCTGTAGAAGATTGGGTTTCCTGTGTTAGCCAGTCAACTATGTCCTCAGAACTTTTCGAGTTCAGGGTACGTGGCCTCTGAACACTGGGCATTATTCTAGGGCCAAAGGGAATCACAGCACCACGACCACGACGGCCCCTGCGGGGTGTCCTGCCTCTGCCTGTCATTTTTTTTAGATTCGTTAAGTTGTAACATGCGTGCAAGCTACTGTGACACCAGATATGAGTTGCGCTGGTGACACTATACACTTGCAGCTGGGCCTTAAAGAGGACCTTTCACTTGTAAAAACTATGTGAACTAAGTATGCTGCCATGCAGAGCGGCGCCTGGGGATCTCACTGCACTTACTATTATCCCCGGGCACCGCTCCGTTCTCCCGTTATGCCCTCCGGTACCTTTGCTCCTTAAGTTATAGTAGGCGGGTCTTCCCTTGTCCTGTGGGCATCTTCTTCTCCTAGGCTGCAGCGCTGGCCAATCGCAGCGCACAGCTCACAGCCTGGGAGGTTTTTTTCTCCCAGGCTGTGAGCTGTGCGCTGCGATTGGCCAGCGCTACAGCCTAGGAGAAGGAGACGCCCACAGGACAAGGGAAGACCCGCCTACTATAACTTGGCAAGCGCCCGACTTCTAGGGAGGGTGCTTAGGGACTGGTGGTCCCCCCCCTTTTTTCCCTTCCTAGCCGTGGGTCATATGGTGCACCTTGCCGGTTTCTTTTAGGTGCCTGAGGGGTTAATGTAGGTATGGTGGCACGTCACTGGGGGACGAGTAGGAGATGTCTCCTCCCTTTAGCAGGGCATATAACCCCCTCCCCTGCTGCTGCACTTCCTCTTTGCACCGGAAGCCGAGTTGGTAAGGTTGGCTGTCCGTACGAGAGATGACCGCAAGGGATGCTTCTTTGAGGGAGGCCCTTATGGCGAGCTATTCGGAAGGGGGAGAGGGTTGGCTGCGCTCCTTTTTGAGCAGCCTTGGTTCCCCTCTGCCCTCTTCTGCTGTCGCGATTGGTGGGAATGTGGCGGCGCTGCCGCAAGCTGCAGGCGGCGCCGTTGCTTCTCAAGGAGGCCGGCGGTCCGCCCGGTGTACTCGCCCTCCCACCCGTTTAGGTCACAGTCCCCCCGCACCCTCCCATAGAGCAGCAGACACTTACCGGAGCTCCCGGCCCCGCGCATGCGCTGTGCCGTCCGGCCGGGAGTCTTCTTCGGCGCGTCAATGCGCTTTAGCCCCGCCCCTTCCTGTGTCGTCATCTCCGGCCGCTCCGGGTTAGTTAGCGCGTGGCAGGCGAGTTTGTTGAGCATAATGGGAGCACAAGGCAGCGTCGAGTCTTGTGACTCCCCCCCGACCCCCCCTCTTTCTCAGCCTACAGCCCAGGCTGTTAGTATGTATGAGGTACCAGGGGGCACAGGGGTTGCCCCGAATGTGATAGCCGCCAGCCAGGCTGGCTTAATGGGGCCTGCTTCCTCTCTGGCAGAGCCCCCTGTGATAGCTGCGCCCCCTCCTTTGCCATCTCACCCCCTCCAGCTGCCACAACACCCCCTGCCTCAACCCCCCCTGCAGCCTCAAACCCCCCTGCAGTCTCAAACCCCCCTGCAGCCTCAAACCACTGGGGGCAGTGTTAAGTCACGCAGGCGCAGGGAGATGTCTAGATCTTCGTCATCGTCCTCAGACAGTAGGCGGCGTTATCATCGCCATGCATGTAGACGACAGTCCCGTCACCGTTCCAGGATTTCAGGCAGCAGCAGGCGTTCCAGATCCTCTAGGTGGCGCTCACTGTCATCTTCGGATGGATCGACGGGCGCATCTGAGGAGTCTGGTCGGCCGGCGGGTTCAAGAAGAAAGAGGCGGGTGCCTAGTCATACCTCCAGGGCTCCCAGCCTGGCCCCAGTGACGGAACCCCGGACTGAGATCCCGGTACCCGGTCCTTCTCCGGTTATGGCGACTGACGCACCTGGTGAGTACCAGTATACCGGGGCATGGGGGGGAGGGGGGGTTAGTGGGGATATGGAATCGGTGCTTAAGGCGTTGCTTGCAAAGATGTCCCCTTCCCCTGCCCCTTCTCCTTCTTTATCACGCGCCCCAGTTTTAGCGGGAGTATATAAAGACTCTTTCTTTTGTGGCGTTAGCCCCCTGGGTTGTCATTTGGATGACACTGCGAAAGAGAAAATATGGTCCAACCAATATATTGACATTTGGTCTCTTATATCGGTGGATCAGCATACGGTTGATAAGGAGAGGCGTTTTCCTGACAAGCCGTTTGATCGCAAGCCCAGGGTCGCTAAGACCATTAATAACTGGTTGCAAGCTTTTTCAGTGTTGGGGTGTATTATGGGTCAGCGTCACCCTGACCGCTGTTCGGAATTATTTGTCTACCAAGATACCATTTACAGTGCTTATAGAGCCCATGGCGGTAGCGCTTGGTGGAGATATGATGAAGAATTCCGGCGGCGGTTAGCGTTACATCCGGATGTAGGTTGGGGTGTTAAGGCAACTGATGTCTGGCTTCGCCTCATGGTGTCCCAGCGGCAGCCCCCCTTTCTTAGCGTGGCCACTGGTTCCGGAGCAAATGCTGGCCAAGGGCCAGTGGCCGTCCGCCGCCCCGGGGCGTGCTGGCTTTTCAACGAAGGCCGTTGCAAATACGCAGGCCTGTGTAAGTACAAGCACGAGTGCTCGGCATGTGGTGGCAACCACGCCGCTAACCGGTGCTCTCGCCCCTCATCTAGACCTTTCAAGCCCCCTGGTTCGGGAGACCCTAAGGACCCCGGTAAGCGTAGCAGAGATGTCCCCATGGCTAGAAATTTACCCCAATAAGGCTGCTGCCTCGCAGCTTCGCTTTGGTTTCACGTTTGGTTTCTTTATTCCTTTTGTCTTGAGTAGGTTTCCTTTTTTTTCCGATAATTTACGATCTGCTAGGGAACTCCCTGAGGTTCTTCGTGAGAAGTTGGGTAAGGAGGTGTCTTTGGGTAGAGTCAAGGGGCCGTTTCAATCTATTCCGTTTCCTAATCTTAGAGTTTCCCCCTTGGGTATTGTTCCCAAGAAGGAACCTGGTAAGTTTCGCCTCATACACCACTTATCCCACCCCAAGGGTTCGTCGGTGAATGATGCTATTCTGCCTGAAGAGGCCTCAGTGTCATATGTATCCTTTGACCGTGCGGTTTCTCTGGTCAGGACGGCAGGTCAGGGCGCCCTTTTGGCTAAGTCAGACATTGAATCGGCTTTTCGGCTCTTGCCTGTTCATCCGGATTGTCATCATCTTCTTGGTTGTTCTTTTGATGGTCTGTTTTATTATGACACTTGCCTTCCTATGGGGTGTTCTATTTCCTGCCACTATTTTGAGATGTTTGGTTGTTTTTTGGAATGGGTGGTCAGGTATGAGACGTTATCTTCATCGGTCATACATTATTTGGACGACTTTTTGTTTGTTTCCCCGGGGGCGGGGGATGGTTGTCTTTTGCTCCTCAACACATTTTTATCCTGTATGGCCAGGTTTGGTGTTCCCATATCAGCAGAAAAAACGGAGGGTCCTGTCACGTGTTTGTCTTTTTTGGGCATTGAAATTGATTCTGTCAATATGGTTTTTCGTTTGCCCTGTGATAAATTGCAGAAGTTGTTGTATTTGATAGAAGGTTTTCTGGCAGTGCGTAAGGTTACCCTACAGCAGCTTCAGTCATTGCTAGGTTTGCTTTGTTTTGCATGCCGGGTCATGCCCATGGGTCGGGTTTTTTCCAGGCGTTTGTCGTTGGCTACTCGTGGGGCTAAGTCTCCAAATCACCGCATCCGCCTGACTAGGTCCCTGAAAGCCGACTTGCGGGTATGGCGGGATTTTCTGCACTCGTACGATGGTCACACGTGTGTTATTTCTGAAGAGGTTCCTAACTCGGTTTTGTCCCTTTTTTCAGACGCTTCTGGTTCCTGCAGTTTTGGCACCATTTTTGGTAAGGAGTGGTGCTCTGCCCCCTGGCCAGAGTTGTGGCGCTCTCAGGGCCTTTGTATGAATTTGACGCTGCTGGAATTGTTTCCTATTGTGGTGGCTGTGGAGATCTGGGGTCACGAGTAGGGATGAGCGAACCCGAACTGTATAGTTCGGGTTCGTACCGAATTTTGGGGTGTCCGTGACACGGACCCGAACCCGAACATTTTCGTAAAAGTCCGGGTTCGAGTTCGGTGTTCGGCGCATTCTTGGCGCTTTTTGAAAGGCTGCAAAGCAGCCAATCAACAAGCATCATACTACTTGGCCCAAGAGGCCATCACAGCCATGCCTACTATTGGCATGGCTGTGATTGGCCAGTGCACCATGTGACCCAGCCTCTATTTAAGCTGGAGTCACGTAGCGCCGCACGTCACTCTGCTATGATCAGTATAGGGAGAGGTTGCAGCTGCGACGTTAGGGCGAGATTAGGCAGATTAACTCCTCCAAAAGACTTCATTCTGTGATCGATCTGCAGCTGTGGATCATTGAAGTGCTATTATTGACTTGCTCACTTTTTTGAGGCTGCCCAGAGCGTTTTTAGATCACTTTTTTTCTGGGGTGATCGGCGGCCATTTTGTGACTTGTGGTGCGCCAGCACGAGCTATCACCAAGTGTATTTAACCATCGATAGTGTGGTTATTTTGTGCTATATCCTACATCAGCTGCAGGCTGAGCCTGTGTCACCGAAGTGCATTTAACCATCAACAGTCTGGTTATTTTTTGGCCATATACTACATCAGCTGCAGGCTGAGCCTGTTTCACCCAAGTGCATTTAACCATCAACAGTCTGATTATTTTTTGGCCATATACTACATCAGCTGCAGGCTGAGCCTGTGTCACCGAAGTGCATTTAACCATCAACAGTCTGGTTATTTTTTGGCCATATATTACATCAGGGGCAAGTTGAGCCTGTCACCCAGCGCCTAAAAAATAGACCTAGTCTTAGACCTTGTTCACGGCCTAATATATAAATGAGTAAATATTTACATTAATATATACAGTAATAGGACAGGAAGTTATATCATATGTATCATATTGACAATGTAAAGCTTTGGTATGACATGAATTAGGGAGAACATGTCTAACATACAGGAGAATACAAAACGGACCAAGGACAACCATGTAATCCACATATAGATATTTGGATTCTAATATAGAAATGGTCAGCTTGCAAACTAGAACAAGTAGCATGAAATAGAACGTAGAGACAATGGGATAATGATCTCCAGGTAAAGTTGGCAGGATATAGGTGTGATATCTGTGAAATCCAAACAATATAGTATTAGTTAAGAGACCAAAGGGGTGTTTCATGGATCGTATTTCGTATTTATATTAAGCAATGACTGCATAGGCATAGTAGGACAGAGCATAGTTAGAAAGGATGATCGCTTAAGCAGAGGTAGCAGCTAAGAGGTCATGCAGTGTGTTTGGATGGACCACTTGGCAATGACGTCAGTATAGTAATCGACATGCTAGTAGAATTGATTAGTCAGGACGTCTCAAATGTATAATAGGCATAGTAGCAGATCACAGCAGCCTCAGTAGCTGTACATACCTTAGTCTGTGTAGAAGGGAGAATGATGGATGGTGTGGCGGCGCCATTAGCCTGCTTGATTAAAAAGGGCGGCGAGGGTGACGAGGGGAGGCGCGGCCCGCGCCAGAATGACGTCAGAAGGCACACGCATGCGCAAAGCAAGTAAATAATATCCGGAGCTGAAGGCTCACGTATGGTGGATGCGATGATAGGCGGGCGCATGCGCGGAGGCAATATGTGGTCTAAAAAGGGCACTGGCAGGCAGTAGTTATGTATAGGGGAACGGGCGCATGCGCTGTGGTAATATGAGTCTGGTAGAAGTGCTGGCGTGTTATAAGGGACATGAAAGTTCCAAGTGGCTCCTATGAAATGTATTCTTAGAAAACGGTACTGTATATTCTTAGAGGAAGGTAGTGTCTATCAATATTAGTCTTAGATGGTAGAAACAACTATTGGTATATATAACTATATAAATATATCGCTACAATATATTCTAACAATGGCATCGTATTATGTTACCAGTAGTATAATACTACCTGTCTGACAGTGGTCATTTCACCTGTAGAGAATAGAGAGGGGGGGGGGGGGGGAGAGAAAAGAAAATTAAAATTAATATATGGAAACCAATATTTCTCTCACATTCAGCATATAGGATAATATGAGCATAGAGTTGTCGTAATGTATAGAACTGTCGTAATTCTGTGAAAAAAAAACAATATGGTATTAAGGTGAAAACTGAGATACAGGAATATAGAGACTTTTAAAGAAATCATGGGATACAAAAAGTCAAGAAATGCAGAAATCAAAGTCTCTATTTAATCCACGGGGTGTCAAGGTATTAAGTTCGTAAATCCAGTAAGCCTCACGTTGTTTCAGACGTGCTATCCTGTTTCCTCCACGTCTTGCCGATGCTACCTGTTCTAAAATTTGAAACTTTAATTGGTTGATCTGGTGGTTTGCCGAAATGAAATGATTTGGTATTGGTAATTCGGTTTTGTGGCAACAAATGTCCGATTTGTGCTTGGAGATGCGGTCCCGTGCACATTGGGTAGTTTCACCCACATATGCAAGGCCGCAAGGGCAACGGATCAGATACACGACATATGAAGATGAACATGTGTAAAAACCTTTTGGATGATATATTTTGCCTGAGTGGGGGTGAATGATCCTATTGCCTCTAATGACATTGTTGCATTGGGTACAGTTGAGACATGGGTAGGTGCCTGTTTTAGATGGTGCCAGCGTGGTTTGTTTAATAGAAGGTTTAATCGGGCCAATATCTGCCTTCACTAGTCTATCTCTTAGGTTTTGTGGTCTTTTGTAGCACATGCGTACTGGGGACTGGAATTCAGGAATATCTGGATATGATTGTTGTAAAATTGACCAGTGTTTTTTTATAATTGTTTGAATTTTGGGCATGATGGGGTGGTATGTCACCACTAATGGAAGACGGGGAGGTAATAGAGTGGTGTTTGAAAGGGAATTCGGGCGTATGGGGAGGGTCTGTTCTCGTTTGAGTAGAGAAGGTGGATAACCTCTATCCAGAAATTTTTGGGACATTTCTTGCAATCTTTGTTTCTGGAGTATAGGGTCCTTTACAATTCTAGATACTCTTTGAAACTGAGAACGGGGTAAAGATTGTTTAGTGGTGTGAGGATGACAACTGGAGTAATGTAGGAGAGTATTTCGGTCGGTAGGTTTGCGATATAGATCGGTGGTCAGTGTGCCAGTGGAGGTCTTGATAACGACTGTGTCCAAGAAGCTAATTGATTGTGGGTCGGTATGTGCTGTGAATTGTAGATCGGGATCAACACTATTAATGTAAAGCAGAAAAGTAGTGAAGGTGTTTTGGTCGCCTTTCCATATGCAGAATATATCATCGATATACCTGTGCCATGTTAGTGCATGTGTCTGGAATAGGTCATTGGAGTAGATCCAATCCTCTTCAAATCGAGCCATAAAGGCATTGGCGTAGGGCGGCGCCACGTGCGCGCCCATGGCGGTCCCTTTCTTCTGAATATAGAAATTGTCACCAAACATGAAAAAGTTGTGTTGAAGTACGAATTCTAGTAGACATATACAGAAAGTCTGTGCTAATGGGGAAAGTTCAGAAGTGCTTAGCAGTGTTGTGACAGCTTTTATTCCTTTGTCGTGTGAAATGGAAGTGTATAGACTGTTGACATCTAGTGTCACTAGCAGACTATCTGAGGGTAGATCCTGTAGGTCTGAGATGATGGATAGGAATTGTGAGGTATCCAGTAAGAAGGAACGTGTTTGTTTGATAAGTGGAGTTAGTATTTTTTCAAGAAACTTAGATAGTGGTGAAAGTAAGGAGTCAGTGGAGGCTACAATGGGCCTACCTGGTGGGTGTGTAAGATTTTTATGGATTTTAGGTGGAATGTAAAATACTGGAAGAATCGGATTGTTATTGAGAAGAAAAGTGTAAGTAGGTTTATCAATGGTGTTGAGTTGAAGATGATAGTCTAGGAATGTGGTAATGTCCTTAGTGAGTTGAAAAGTGGGATTATGTTGGACCTGTTCATAAGTGGTAATATCAGCTAATTGATTTCTGCATTTCTTGACTTTTTGTATCCCATGATTTCTTTAAATGTCTCTATATTCCTGTATCTCAGTTTTCACCTTAATACCATATTGTTTTTTTTTCACAGAATTA
Source organism: Bufo bufo (assembly GCF_905171765.1). NCBI lineage: Eukaryota > Metazoa > Chordata > Amphibia > Anura > Bufonidae > Bufo > Bufo bufo. The sequence goes on along the minus strand of NC_053392.1, from coordinate 27,077,015 downwards.
CGACAGTTCTATACATTACGACAACTCTATGCTCATATTATCCTATATGCTGAATGTGAGAGAAATATTGGTTTCCATATATTAATTTTCTTTTCTCTCCCCCCCCCCCTCTCTATTCTCTACAGGTGAAATGACCACTGTCAGACAGGTAGTATTATACTACTGGTAACATAATACGATGCCATTGTTAGAATATATTGTAGCGATATATTTATATAGTTATATATACCAATAGTTGTTTCTACCATCTAAGACTAATATTGATAGACACTACCTTCCTCTAAGAATATACAGTACCGTTTTCTAAGAATACATTTCATAGGAGCCACTTGGAACTTTCATTTCCCTTATAACACGCCAGCACTTCTACCAGACTCATATTACCACAGCGCATGCGCCCGTTCCCCTATACATAACTACTGCCTGCCAGTGCCCTTTTTAGACCACATATTGCCTCCGCGCATGCGCCCGCCTATCATCGCATCCACCATATGTGAGCCTTCAGCTCCGGATATTATTTACTTGCTTTGCGCATGCGTGTGCCTTCTGACGTCATTCTGGCGCGGGCCGCGCCTCCCCTCGTCACCCTCGCCGCCCTTTTTAATCAAGCAGGCTAATGGCGCCGCCACACCATCCATCATTCTCCCTTCTACACAGACTAAGGTATGTACAGCTACTGAGGCTGCTGTGATCTGCTACTATGCCTATTATACATTTGAGACGTCCTGACTAATCAATTCTACTAGCATGTCGATTACTATACAGGTCGCGGTTGATGAGTCTCTTGTTGCGTTCAAGGGGAGACTCAGTTTCCGCCAATACATTCCCACTAAGCGGGCGAGGTATGGCGTGAAGCTGTACAAAATTTGTGAGACCACCCCAGGGTACACTTATAAATTTTGTGTGTACGAGGGGCGAGATTCCTGTATTCAACCCCCAGAATGTCCCCCCACTCTGGTTGTTAGCAGGAAACTTGTGTGGGACCTTATGTACCCACTGCTAGATAAGGGTTACCACTTGTACGTGGATAACTTTTATACTAGCATTCCCTTGTTCAGGTCCTTTGCCGCCAGATCCACGATCGCTTGTGGAACCGTGCGGAAAAATCAGCACGGCCTCCCCGCCCACCCCCTCCAGGTACCTATCCCCAGGGGTGAGACCCGTGCCCTTACCAGTGGAAACCTGTTGCTGGTCAGGTATAAGGACAAGAGGGATGTCCTTGTACTGTCCACAATCCACGGTAATGGCATCACCCCTGTCCCTGTGCGAGGTACCGCGGCAACGGTCCTCAAGCCCCATTGTATCGTCGACTACAATCGGTATATGGGAGGAGTTGATCTCTCTGATCAAGTCCTCAAGCCATATAATGCCATGCGCAAAACCCGGGCATGGTACAAAAAAGTTGCGGTCTACTTGGTACAGGTTGCCTTGTACAACTCTTTTGTACTATTCCGAAGCACTGGCAGCACAGGGACATTCCTCCAATTCTATGAGGCAGTCCTTAAGGACCTGATTTTTTCAGACCGGGAAAGAGCAGGCCGGAGTACCTCGGGAATTGGAGGCGCCCGGATCGTCCCTGGCCAACATTTTCCAGGTGTGGTCCCCCATACTGGAAAGAAGGGACGAACCCAAAAAAGATACAGAGTGTGTCACAAGAGGGGGATACAGAAGGACACCACCACTCAATGTGACACTTGCCCTGATCATCCGGGCCTCTGCGTTATCGATTGCTTCAGGGAGTATCACACTTCCATGGAGTACTACATTTTTAGAATCCCCAACAGTCCCCTAGAGAACATAACAAACTATGGCTCTCAGACTTTGGAGAAACAATTCTTTTTTCCAAAAATAATATAACTCCCAGCATGCCCAGACAACCTACAGCCATCAGCAGGGCGTGGTGGGAATTGTAGTTTTACAACATCTGGAGAGCCGCAGTTTGAGGATGCCTGCTTAGTGTCTTCAAAGTCTGAAAGCCATACATATTGGGCATCGCCGCGTCCGTAAAAATCTTCTCTATAAAAATAACATTTAACCCAACCCCCCGGGATGAACAGCGTTAAAAAAAAAACGTGTAAAAAAAAACCCATTTTTTGTCACCTAACATCACAAAAAGTGACTAGCGAGCGATCAAAATGTCATATGCACCCCCAATTAGTGCCAATAAAACCACCATATCATCCCGCTAAAAATGAGCCCCTACATTAGATAGTCGCCCAAAAAAAAAAAAAAAACTGTAGCTCCCAGGCTATCGAGATACAAAAATAATTTTTTGGGGTTCCTAAAATGATAATATAGTGTAAAATCTAAATACATTTTAAAATGTAGACATATTAGAATCTGCCCTATAAAAATAACATTTGACCAAACACCTCGGATGAACAGCGTTAAAAATATAAAATAAAAACTGTGTCAAAACACAAATTTTTTAGCAAAATTTCCATTTGAATCCTATTTTTCCGGTAATAAAGCAAGGGTTATCAGCTAAACCAAACTAAATATTTATTGCCCTGATTCTGTAGTTTGCAGAAACACCCCATATGTGGTCGTAAATGTCTATATAGCCACACGGCAGGGCATAGAATGAAGGGAACGCCATATGGTTTCTGGAAGGCAGATTTTGAGGGACTGGTTTATTTACACCATGTCCCATTAGAAGCCCCCCCTGATGTAGCCTAGACTGGAAACTCCAAAAAAGTGACCCCCTCTAAGAAACTACACCCCTCAAGGTATTCAAAAGTTACTTTACAAACTTTGTTAACCCTTTAGGTGTTCCACAAAACAAAATAGCGAATGTAGAAACAATTTTAGAATTTAAATTTTTTTGTTACCTTGCCTCAAAAAAGTGTAATATAGAGCAACCAAAAATTATATTTACCCTAAAATAGTCTTAAAACAACAACCACCTTATCCCGTAGTTTCCTAGATGGGGTCACTTTTATGGAGTTTCTACTCTAGGGGTGCATCAGGGGGCTTGAAAGGGTACATGGTGTAAATAAACCAGTACAGCAAAATCTGCCTTCCAAAAACCATATGGCGTTCCCCTCTTTCTATGTCCTCCCATTTGGCCAAACAGTAGTTTAGGACCAAATATGGGGTGTTTTTGCAAACTACAGAATCAGGGCAACCCATATTGAGTTTTGTTTGGCAGTTAACCCTTACTTTATTACTGGAAAAAATGGGTTAAAATTTAAAATTAAAAAAAAAATAGAAATTCCTAAATTGTTTCTCCATCTGCCATTAACTCTTGTGGAACACCTAAAGGGTTAACAACGTTTGTAAACCCAGTTTTGAATACCTTGAGGGGTGTACTTTCTTAGATGGAGTCACTTTTTTGAAATTTCTATTCTAGGGGTACAACGGGGGGCTTGAAATGGCACATGGTATGAACAAAACCAGTCCTGCAAAATCTGCCTTGCAAAAACCATATGGCGTTCCCCTCCTTCTATGTCCTCCCGTTTGGCCAAACAGTAGTTTACGACCACATATCTGGTATTTCTGAAAACTACAGAATCAAGGCAACCTATATTGAGTTTTGTTTGGCAGTTAACCCTTGCTTTGTTCCTGGAAAAAATTTATTATATTGGAAAATTTTCAAAAAAATCAAAATTCCTAAATTTTATGTCCATTTGCCATGAAGTTTTGTGGAAGACCTAAAGGGTTAACAAAGTTTGTAAAATCAGTTTTGAATACCTTGAGGGGTGTAGTTTCTAGAATGGGGTCATTTTTGGATGGTTTCTATTACGTAAGCCTCACAAAGTGACTTCAGACCTGAACTGGTCTATAAAAAGTGGGATTTGGAAAATTTCTGAAAAATTTCAAAATTTGCTTCTAAACTTCTAAGCTATGTAACATCCCCAAAAAAAAAAATATCATTCCCAAAATGATACAAACATGAAGTAGACATATGGGGAATGTAAACTCATCACAATTTTTGGGGGTATTACTATGTATTACAGAAGTAGAGAAACTGAAACTTTGAAATTTGCTAATTTTTCAACATTTTTGGTAAATTTGGTATTTTTTTATGCAAAAAAATTTACTTTTTGACCCAACTTTAGCAGTGTCATGAAATACAATATGTGACGAAAAAACTTTCTCAGAACAGCCTGGGTAAGTAAAAGCATTTTAAAGTTATCAGCACTTAAAGTGACACTGGTCAGATTTGCAAAAAATTGCCTGGTCCTTAAGGTGAAATAGGGCTGAGTCCTTAAGGGGTTAAAGTGAATGGGGCCCGCCGCGAACTTGCGGTTCGCGAACCGTCCCGGCAGATGTTCATCCATCAGCAGTGCTTTACAGTTTAGGGGTTCATGTACAATCAGTCTGAAATAACATAGCAACAGTCAATAATTACAACAAGAGGAAAGAGGACCCTGCTCGCAAAAGCTTACAATCTATGAGGAGATAGGGGTGATACAAAATGTAGAAGTGCTTGTTTTGTACAATGGCCCAGCCATCTTGGGAGAATAGGGGAGCAGATATAAAGCTGCATGAGCCGTTCAGCAGCAAATATATGAAGTGCTTCTGGGTGCATGAGTGCGGTGGAGAGTTTGGTGGAGGATCAGGTTTAGGAAATTATAAATGGTCTATATATGAAAAAGAGCTAGATCAGGGGATGTGATAGGCCTCTCTAAAAAGATGTGTTTTTAGGGAGCGCCTAAAACTGTGGATGTTGTGATTTAGCCTGATTTCTTGGGGTAGAGCATTCCAGAGAACTGGTGCAGCTCGGGAGATATCTTGGAGCCGAGAGTGAGAGGTTTGCATTATAGTGGAAGTCAGTCATAAGTCATTGGCTGAATAGAGAGTACGGGTAAGGTGGTAGACAGAGATGAGGGAAGAGATGTAGGGTGGTGCAGCACTGTGGAGGGCTTTGTGGGTGAGGACAAGCAGTTTGAATTGGATTCTATAGTGTACGGGTAACCAGTGCAATGACTGACACAGGGCGGAGGCATCAGAGTAGTGGTTGGACAGATAGGTGACCCTGGCTGCTGCATTAAGAATAGATTGGAGAGTGGAAAGTGTGGTGAGGGGGATGCCAATTAATAGTGAGTTACAGTAATAGAGGCGGGAATGGATCAGGGCAACAATGAGAGTTTTTGTTGTTTCCATATTGAGAAAGGGGTGAATTCTAGAGATGTTTTTGAGGTGCAGGCGACATGACCAGGAGAGAGATTGAATATAGGGGGTGAAAGAAAGATCAGTGTCAAACGTTACCCTGAGGCGGCGAGCGTGCTGCCTAGGAGTGATGATGGTGTCGCACCATCAGGGAGATATCAGGTTTGGCTAGGTTAGTATATGGAGAGAACACAAGAAGTTCAGTTTTTGAAAGATTTAGTTTCAGGTAGAGAAGACATAATGTTAAAGACAGCAGAGAGACAGTCACTGGTGTTCTGTAGTACAGCAGGGGTGATGTTAGGGGATGAAGTATATACAGTAGTTGTGTGTCATCAGCATAAAGATGGTACTGGAAACCAAATCTGTTGATGGTCTGTCCAATTGGGGCTGTGTACAGAGAGAAGAGCTGAAGAAGTGGAGCCAGTGAATGGTACACTGAAAGAGCGACCAGAGAGATAGGAAAAAAACAGGAGTTGGCAGTGTCCTTTAGGCCGATGGATTAGAGCATGGTGAGTAGGAGATGGCGGTCTACATAGTCTGATAGTGTAGGTAGGGAGTGGGATACAGCAAGGGATATTGATAATTTTATAGGGGCAGGTAAGAGAGGTAAGTAGAGAGGTGTCCAGGAATACTTTTGGATCTGGGGAATAGGAGATCACCAGCAGCTCTCTGAGAAGCCTTTGATCTCGAAATAGTGCTGCGGTCTTCTTAGCTCATCAAGCACAGCTCACAACATTGTTTTGTATCACAGCTCAGCCCTATTCATTTCATGTGACTGATGAACATGACATCACATGGCCTAGGTAAAGCCGTGCTGCTGTCTTCTCAAACAGCTGATCGGTGGCCGTATTCTAAAGATCAATTATCATCTGTTACACCATAGAGGAGTTCCACTTCATCAGGACTGGTTGATCCATATAAAGGTCATATTGTGTCAGGATATGATCTCGATTCTTCAGTTTCTTGTCCTGGTTCCTTACCTAGGAATTGGCAAGGGGATTGGGTGGGGTGTTAAGGAATTGTCCCAGATTCTGCAAACCTATTGGATCCATGAATCTTGTATTGATTTTATCTCAAATGTATCCGAGCCATGCAAATTGTATCCTGGAGCTTAAAGGACTTAAATGCCAGCACAAATGAACAATGGTTTTTCATTACTGCAACCTCCTCAAAGTGGACATTGGAATGCTCCAGGAAAGACATCTGCTTGGTGAGGAGTTTTTTAGGATGCAGAGGAGGTAGATGGAGAAGGTTTTGAGATCCTCAACTGTTACCGGCAAATGAGAGGTTCCAATTTTAATCTACAAAAAGTTACAATGCCAGATTTGGGTGGAGGGGACGAGCACCTCAAAATGCATACTATTTAAACTGGTACTATCTACTCCCTCTGAGATAACCCTCAATAGTCTGTATGGCCCTAATGACTGAAATGCATAATTTTTTATTATGTTATAAATAGAATACGTTCTGACCTCATTCAGCACAAAATTGTGTGTGTGTGTGTGGGGGGGGGTCTAATACAATTCTGAACCTTTTGAAGATTGGACAGTAAATGACATATTGAGGGTGACTACAAAGACAGGAAAAATTAATTCTCCCAGTATGGGACAAAATGGATTAGTAGACCCCTGGTGACAGGACCATCCTGATGATAGGGAGCAGCAATGAGCAAATTTATTGTAACGGTCGCGTACACACACACACAGGGGGGAGGGAAGTGACCACTGCGCTCCACCCCTACCCCTGGCCCTTACAATTTTGGAAAACCAGGTTGCCCCCAGAACCTGGTTAAATAAATCCGGAATCAATGGGAGGGAGTATCTCTTCTGGACAGTGATTTTATTTAATCTCCGGTAATCGATACATGGCCTAAGACCACCATCTTTTTTCTTAACGAAGAAAAACCCCGCCCCCATAGGAGAGACAGAAGGTCTAATATGCCCTTTACCAAGGCTCTCCTTAATATAATCTTCCATGGCCTTGCGTTCGGGCATAGAAAGATTATAAATTCGTCCCTTAGGAAACTTGGCCCCCTCTACTAGCTCTATGGTACAATCATAAGGTCTATGGGGGGGGGGGTAGAACCTCCGGGGTTGGTGATGAGAATACATCAGAATATTCTCTAACAACAGAGGGTAAAGTATCAGACTTTACTGAGACCCCAGCCTGTACCACGGACAAGCACGAGTCACACTTAGGCCCCCATCTCACCAACTCCCCATTGGACCAATCTATAGTGGGGTTATGTAGTCGGAGCCAAGGCAACCCTAGTACCACCTCAGCCGGTAGGTTCTCCAGGACTAAAAGCGAACATCTCTCTGAGTGGCACACACCCACGGTTAGAGAAATCTCTGAGGTACAAAAGCTCACCGTACCACCAATAAGAGGAGTAGCATCAATAGCCATGACATGAATAGGAGTTGGTAAGGCAAACATAGGAATACCCAATCTTACAGCATACTCAGAGTCAATAAAGCTAGCCGCTGAGCCAGAATCAATAAAGGCCTTACCCGGCCATTTATCTACTCCCAGAGAAATCGTAATGGGTACCGAAAGCTTACATTTAGAAAATTCAGGGTGTTCCTGGTCTTTAGGTTGCCTTGCCTTAGGAGACTTGACAGAGAGGACCTTCTTAGGACACTGGTTGATCCAATGGTCAGGATCTCCACAGTAAAAGCATTCTCCACATCTGCGGCGAAGATTCCCTCGGGTCATGCCAAGCTGCATGGGTTCCTCGGTGGAGACCTCAGCATTGTCTCTGGGATAGGCCTCTGGCTGGACCACCATCTGGGAAGAGAACTGTTGTTCCTGTCGTCTCTCTCTAACCCGTCGGTCAAGTCGGACAACAAGGGTCATCATCTCCTCTAAGGTCTCTGGAAGTTGATAACTGACCAGAAGATCCTTTAATTTATCAGACAGACCTGACCTGAACTGACTCTTCAGGGCTGGTTCGTTCCATCCTGAGGGGACACACCACCTTCTGAATTGGGTGCAATAATCCTCCGCTGGTAGATTGCCCTGAACCAGTGCCTTTAGAGCCGTCTCGGCTACTAGACCCCTGTCTGGTTCATCATAGAGGGTACCCAGGGCCTGAAAGAACCCCTCCACAGAAGATGAACAACTGGCGCCAGCAGGTAAAGAGAACGCCCAGTCCTGGGGATCACCCTGTAATCGGGAAATGATAATGCCCACGCGTTGACTCTCGGGGCCAGAGGACACGGGGTGCAAACGGAAGTAAAGTTTGCAATTCTCCTTAAAGGAGAGAAACTTCTTCCGGTCTCCAGAAAAGGGTTCTGGGAGCTTAATCTGGGGCTCAAAATGCGGACTGGAGGCCTGAGGAGTGAAAGAACCTTGCCCTAACTCAAAATAACTGAGTTTTTCCCCTAACTCCTGCAACATCTGCGTCAGATTAGAGACATGGTCAGTCAGGGTCACCAGAGGATTATTTATACAGTGGTTATTGGGCCTGTTAATCTGTAACGGTCGCGTACACACACACACAGGGGGGAGGGAAGTGACCACTGCGCTCCACCCTTACCCCTGGCCCTGCCTACTTGCCTCGCGAGTCCTAATGACAGGGGACAACTGGACGGCAATCTCTAACTTGGAATAAGTGCAGGGATGACAGACAGACAAACAACAGGACGTGAACGGACCGAGTCAATACCAGGAAAGCTACAAAGTACAAATGGAGCAAGCAGAGAATTGTCAGGAGAAGCCGGGGTCATAAATACCAGGAGAGACGTAAAGTACCAAAGGAGTCAGCAGAGGATCGTCAGGAGGAGGCCGGGGTCAGAATACCAGGAGAGCAGCAAAGTACACAAGGAGCAGGCAGAGGATCATCAGGAATTCAGCAGGAGGTAAGTACGCCAGGAAAGACCAAATCACAGGTGGAACCTAAATTAACAGGCAACCTGAGGCCAGCAGGCTGCCTGTATTTATAGTGGGGAGTGAGGGTCATGTGACGTGGCCAGCGTCACATGACTGACAGACCAACCAGTCGAGCACCGAGTGATCAGTTCGGCGCTCAAGGCAGACTTAGGAGCAGGGAACCACCCAGCTAGTAAAGCCGCCCTGGGAACGAGGTAAAACACAGATCCTCGTTCCCGAAGCTAAGCAGCAGGTCTGCGGCTAATGGGGGACCGAGTGTACCTTCGGAACCCCGTTACATTTATGATCCGGTTCTAATGAATTAGTTGGAAAAATTCAATTCGGATATTAAAAAATTGTTCAAAGTGGCCTGAAAAATCGTGTATGACATTCTAAGATCTCTTAGGACCAAATCTTTTATATTTCCCTCTCTCTCTAAGTATGTATGTATGTATATCTAGTGGCATGCAAAAGTTTGGGCAACCCTGGTCAAAAATACTGTTATCGTGAACAGCTAAAGCTACTTTCACACTTGCGTTGTTAATTCCGGTATTGAGATCTTGAGATCCGGCAGAGGATCTCAATACCGGAATTAAATGGATCCGTTTTGATTTTGCACATCAGGATGCAATCGTTCTGTTAAGTTGTGTGAAATCAACATGAAAAAAAAAAACTAATCTGTCACTAAATACATTGAAAGTCAAAGGGTGACAGATCAGTTTTTTTACTGCAAGAAATTTTAGACTAGAACCTTCAGAATCACAGGTGCATATCCATGAAGCAAACAGAATTACAAAAAACAAGATGGCTGCACACAGTTATATATACAAACAATAGAGCTAAGAAATGGGGGTCATTCTAGATAAAAGTGGTACAGGGTGGCTTCCGCAGATGGGTCCCTAATAAGTCCAAAGTGAGGCAGTATATTTAGTGGTAGGCACCCATCTGCAGAAGCCACCTTGACACCTGGTAGATGGGCCCGACACGTATGTGGGCTAAGAGCTTCCATTACTCATTTATAGTCGGTATTGTACCACTTTTATCTAGAATGACCCCCATTTCTTTGCTCTATTGTTTGTATATATAACGGTGTGCAGCCATCTTGTTTTTTGTAATTATGTTTGCTTCATGGATATGCACCTGTGATTCTGAAGGTTCTAGTCTAAATTTTCTTGCAATATATTGAGGGTAGCACCTCTTTTAGACTAAACACGCCCATCTACCTGGGACTTCTGAGCAGAGTACGTTTGTAGCTGGTTCCTACACTGCCCTGAATATTGTAGGCTTAATTAAGTCCAAAGTGAGGCAGTATACTTAGTGGTAGGTACCCATCTGCGGAAGCCACCATGACGCCTGGTAGATGGGCCAGACACGTATGTGCTCTAAGAGCTTACATTACTCATTTATAGTCGGTATTGTACCACTTTTATCTAGAATGACCCCCATTTCTTAGCTCTATTGTTTGTATATATATATATAACGGTGTGCAGCCATCTTGTTTTTTGTAGATCCGTTTTTTTCCGTTTTTATAACCGGACACAAAACCGCAGCTTGCAAAAAACAGAATGCTGCCGGAACGGAAGACATTCTGATGCATCCTGAATGGATCTCTTTCCATTCAGAATGCATGAGGACTAGTGTTGAGCGAACTTCTGTTTTAAGTTCGGCGTCTAAAGTTCGGCTTCCGGTTAGCGGAGAATCCCGATATGGATTACGAATTCCGTTGTGGTCGTGGTAGCGGAATCAATAATCGGACATTATTGATTCCGCTACCACGGACCACAACGGAATTCGGAATCCATATCGGGATTCTTCGCTAACCGGAAGCCGAACTTTAGACGCCGAACTTAAAACAGAAGTTCGCTCAACACTAATGAGGACCAAACAATGTCAACACCAGCCTAGGAAAGTTGAAGATGAAATGATCTCCAAAACATATAAAGTTAAAGATGAAACATTCCCTTTGTATTACCAGAATTTTTTTTTTTTATTTGAATCTTTTACATTTTCAAAATAACAAAACTAACCCTGCATGGTTAGCATCCTCCCCTTTGGCAAGTATCACAGCGTGTAAACTGTTTTTGTATTCAGCCAAGTGTCTTTCAATTCTTGTTTGAGGGATATTCATCCATTCTTCCTTGAAAAAGTTTTTCAGTTCTGTGAGATCCTTTGGCCATCTTGCATGCACTGCTCTTTTGAGGTCTATCCAGAGATTTTCAATGATGATCAGATCAGGGTTCTGTGAGGGCCATGGTAAAACCTTCAGCTTACGCCTTTTGAGGTAGTCTATTGTGGATTTTGAGGTGTGTTTAGGATCATTAGCCATTTGTAGAAGCCATCATCTTTTCAACTTCAGTTTTTTCACAGTTGGTGTTAATGTTTGCTTCCAGAATGTGCTGGAATTTCATCGAATCTATTCTTCTCTCTACCCGTGAAATGTTTCATGTGCCATTGGCTGGAACACAACCAAACCATGATTGATCCACCCCCATGCTTATTGTTTAGACAACCTGAAAACACTTTGCTATATTCTTATAGTTTTTTCCTTCTTTGTAGGCCTTCACCATTTTCATTTTCAGAGTGTTAGGCAGCTACTTCAAAGAACCCAAGGCTGCTGTTTATTAGGACAAGGTTAGAGGAGTCTGGGTATTTATAAAGCTTTGAAATTTACATCACCTGGCCTTTCCTAACGAGAACACTAACATGCTTTAAGGTCTGAGATCTCGGTCAAAGTTATCTGAGCCTTCAAATCTCATTGGCTTCCTATTTTAGCAAGGTACTCCTTTCCTTTTTTCACTCTAAAATTATACCTAACATTTTAAGCAATATCACTGTATTATTTTGGTTAAGTGTTGATAAGTGTGTTTTATCTTTAAAGGGGTTATCCAAGACTATTGAATGCCCCCATACGCCCGGGCCCCTCACAATGATTATACTTACCTGGCTCTTGGTCTACGCACCGCCGCTGCTGCTTCTCCCCGTGCATGGATTAAAACATCCGGTGTCGGGGGGAGCAGCCAATGGCAGGCAGTGACAGGTCAAGCCTCCCTAGCATAACCCACGATACTAGGGAGTCTCATCCCCATGCTGCCTGCCATTGGCTGCTCCCCCTGAAACTGGATGTTTAAATCCATGTACGGGGAGAAGCAGCAGCGGCTGTGTGGGGACCAGGAGTGGTGCAGGGAGTTGGAAGTGATGTAAGTATATTCAGTGTGAGGGGCCCGGGCATATTTAATAGTCTTGGATAACCCCTTTAACTTTATGCCTTTTGGAGATTATTTCCTCTTTAACTTGCTTAATTGTTCACATTTACAGTAATTTTGATCAGGGGTGCCCAAACGTTTGCATGCCACTGTATATCCCTTCTCTTTCAGGCTCTTTAATGCAATGAGAGCATTCAAAAATGATGTCAGAGAAACACTGACATGTATAGCTTAGGTTAAGCACATGGTTGACAGTGTTAACAAACAGCAAACACACTTAACCATCACATTTCTTATCCTTTTTAAAACAAAGGATGTGATGTCATTCTAATACATCATTCTATAGTTTACAACATTTTTGTAGGATTCTCTATGCTTAGTGAATAATAATCAAAGTTACGAAAGCAGTGTAATTTGTGAATATTACCTGAGGATACCCATAGATCCCAGTTATTTCTGCTATTGACAGACTGGAGGAGGATGTCAAGTGTCCAATAAAAGCCACCACTTTGTTCTTCTCATCACAGCTGTAGTTGGGGACGGCTTCTTCTCGTCCTGATAGTATACTCAGTACACTCTGTACAGCTTTATGTTCTAACACACCGGAGTCATAGATCTTATATCCCAGAGTGATATTAGGTAAGAGGTCAGATCTTCTGTTTATTTCTTCTATGACGAACATGAAGACCAGGAGATGTCTCACTAAAAGAATGGATTTACTAAAAAGGATATACAGATATGAACTTTATATGAAAAGTCAGATACATAAAAAATGCTAATGGGACAGATTTGGTAAGGTTTCTGTGTCTAAGAATCTGTATAAAACATGGAGCAGCTTGAAGCAATTTTGTCACAATTTGGTGCCACTAGAGTTTCTGTACTTTTTTCTGACATTCAAAAACAGGATGGATCTTTATAGAAAAGTGTGAGTGGCCAAAGATGTGACATTTAATGCCAAAATTGCACCACAATTCTGGTGTAAAATTCTGTCAAAGTAAGCCAACCAATTGTTGGTATTGAGTTAGACAAATAGGTCTAACTATTAGCAAATAAGCATATCTTACTTCTGCTGGCATCAGAGAGATTTAGCTTTCTTTCATTTTGAATATCATTCCCAGAAACCCAAAGATATCGAAATTAGCTTTCCTTCCAAAAGGAAAAGAAAGCAAAACCTCTCTGAGGCCACTAGATATAAGATATGATAATGTGCATATATTTTTCCCAGAAGCCCAGAGAAGTGTTTCCACGCCTACAAGTATTCTCACGCATACTAGGCACGCCACATACTGAGAACGAGAACCCCCAGAGACCTATCAAAGGCCTCTCAACTAGCTAAAGCAATTTTCTCTGCTCTGAACATGGGTAATCACCTTGAAAGAGCTGTGTGCAGATGAGATGCTGGTTTGACTGTTATAGAAGTTGTGCTTAAACGCCTGATTGAAAGACTGAGCATTGACTTTGGATAGCTATATTATACCTAGTGGAGTGAGACATTTAGTTTCCATTTGTAAGAAAAACTGATTTGCTCAACTGTTTTCCAGGGGAAATGACTCTGGACTTATGAGACAATATTTGAAATACAATATTTGGCTGTAACAGAAGGCAGTTTGTTCACTGAAGCGCTATAGAGCAGTACAATAATGGGTGTCTATTGGCAACAGTGAGGCATGGTGGAGGTTCCTTGTAAGTTTGGGGCTGCATTTCAGGAAATTGAGTTGGCGATTTGGTTAGCATTACCAGTATCCACAATGCTGAGAAATACAGGCAGATACTTATCCATAATTCAATACTATCAAGGAGGCGTCTTATTGGCTCCAAATTTATTCTCCAGCAGAACAATGACCCAAAACATACATCCAATGTCATTAACCCCTTTTCTACTGGGCCACTTTTCACCTTAAATTCCAGGCTGATTTTTGCAAATCTGACATGTGTCACTTTATGTGGTAATAACTTTGGAACGCTTTTACTTATTTAAGCCATTCTGAGATTGTTTTCTCGTGACACATTGTACTTTATGACAGTGGTAAATTTGAGTCAATATATTTCACCTTTATTTATAAAATAATCCCAAAATTTGAAAAAATTCCCAATTTTCTAAATATGACATTCAAAAACAGGATGGATCTTTATAGAAAAGTGTGAGTGGCCAAAGATGTGACATTTAATGCCAAAATTGCACCACAATTCTGGTGTAAAATTCTGTCAAAGTAAGCCAACCAATTGTTGGTATTGAGTTAGACAAATAGGTCTAACTATTAGCAAATAAGCATATCTTACTTCTGCTGGCATCAGAGAGATTTAGCTTTCTTTCATTTTGAATATCATTCCCAGAAACCCAAAGATATCGAAATTAGCTTTCCTTCCAAAAGGAAAAGAAAGCAAAACCTCTCTGAGGCCACTAGATATAAGATATGATAATGTGCATATATTTTTCCCAGAAGCCCAGAGAAGTGTTTCCACGCCTACAAGTATTCTCACGCATACTAGGCACGCCACATACTGAAAACGAGAACCCCCAGAGACCTATCAAAGGCCTCTCAGCTAGCTAAAGCAATTTTCTCTGCTCTGAACATGGGTAATCACCTTGAAAGAGCTGTGTGCAGATGAGATGCTGGTTTGACTGTTATAGAAGTTGTGCTTAAACGCCTGATTGAAAGACTGAGCATTGACTTTGGATAGCTATATTATACCTAGTGGAGTGAGACATTTAGTTTCCATTTGTAAGAAAAACTGATTTGCTCAACTGTTTTCCAGGGGAAATGACTCTGGACTTATGAGACAATATTTGAAATACAATATTTGGCTGTAACAGAAGGCAGTTTGTTCACTGAAGCGCTATAGAGCAGTACAATAATGGGTGTCTATTGGCAACAGTGAGGCATGGTGGAGGTTCCTTGTAAGTTTGGGGCTGCATTTCAGGAAATTGAGTTGGCGATTTGGTTAGTATTACCAGTATCCTCAATGCTGAGAAATACAGGCAGATACTTATCCATAATTCAATACTATCAAGGAGGCGTCTTATTGGCTCCAAATTTATTCTCCAGCAGAACAATGACCCAAAACATACATCCAATGTCATTAACCCCTTTTCTACTGGGCCACTTTTCACCTTAAATTCCAGGCTGATTTTTGCAAATCTGACATGTGTCACTTTATGTGGTAATAACTTTGGAACGCTTTTACTTATTTAAGCCATTCTGAGATTGTTTTCTCGTGACACATTGTACTTTATGACAGTGGTAAATTTGAGTCAATATATTTCACCTTTATTTATAAAATAATCCCAAAATTTGAAAAAATTCCCAATTTTCTAAATATGAATTTCTATACCTTTAAGAAAGATAGTAATACCTGATAAAATGGTTATCAATCATCATTCCCCATATGTCTCCTTTATGTTAGCATAATTTTGTAAATGTCATTTTATTTTTTTAGGATGTTAGAAGGCTTAGAAGTTTAGAAGCTATTTTTCAAGTTTTCAACTAAATTTCCCAAACCACTTTTTTAGGCACCAATTCAGTTATAAAGTGATTTTGAGGGGCATACGTAATGGAAACCACCATAAATGACCCCATTTTGGAAACTACACACCTCAAATTATTCAAAACTGATGTTACAAAGTTTGTTAAACCTTGAGGTGTTCCATAAGAATTAAAGGAAAATGGAGGTGAAATTTCTAAATTTCCCTTTTTAATTATGTTAATCAATTTTTTCTTTCAACACAGCAAGGTTAACAGCAAAATAAACGTCAATATACATTACTCTGATTCTGCAGTTTACAGAAATACCCCATATGTGGCAGTAAAGTTGAAGGCAACAGAAAATTGCATTAGGCTTGCCAGTAAAAGCAAAAAAAAGCAGAGACCACTGTGGTACTCAGCAGAAGTGGCCAAAATCATTAAAAACAAAAAGATAGCATTTAGTAATTATAAAAAATAAAAAAAACGAGGATGACAGGCAAAGAGGGCTAAGCAAGTTATAAGAGCTTCTAAAGCACAGGCAGAAGAGAAATTAGCTCAGTCAGTGAAAAAAGGCGATAAGACATTTTTCAGATACATAAATGAAAAAAGGAAACTAAAACAAGGAATTACCAAATTAAAAACAAAAGAAGGAAGGTATATGGAAGAAGATAAAGAACTAGCTGACTGCCTCAATGAATACTTCTGTTCAGTTTTTACAAAGGAAAATGAAGGAAAAGGACCTCAGTTAGGAAGGAAGACTAATGAATCTTTTGATGCATGTGTCTTTAGAGAGGAAGAGGTTTTAAGTCAGCTGTCTAAAATTAATACAAATAAGTCACAGGGGCCTGATGGGATACACCCAAAGCTATTAAAAGAGCTTAGAGGTGAACTAGCAAAACCATTAAGAGATTTATTTAACCAATCACTGGAAACAGGAGTCGTCCCAAAAGATTGGAAATTAGCAAATGTTGTGCCCATTCACAAGAAAGGTAGTAGGGAGGAATCGGGCAACTACAGGCCAGTAAGCCTGACATCAATAGTGGAGAAATTAATGGAAACCATACTTAAGGAGAGGATTGTGGAACATCTAAAATCCCATGGATTGAAAGATGAAAAACAGCATGGGTTTACTTCAGGGAGATCATGTCAAACTAATCTTATTGATTTTTTTGATTGGGTGACTAAAATAATAGATGGCGGAGGTGCAGTAGACATTGCTTATCTAGACTTTAGTAAGGCTTTTGATACTGTCCCACATAGAAGGCTTATCAATAAACTGCAGTCTTTGAGCTTGGACTCCCATATTGTTGAATGGATTAGGCAGTGGCTGAGGGACAGACAACAGAGGGTTGTAGTCAATGGAGTATATTCAGACCATGGTCTTGTTACCAGTGGGGTACCTCAGGGATCTGTTCTGGGACCCATATTGTTTAATATCTTTATCAGCGAAATTGCAGAAGGCCTAGATGGTAAGGTGTGTCTTTTTGCTGATGACACAAAGATTTGTAACAGGGTAGATGTTCCTGGAAAGATACACCTAATGGAAAAGGATTTAGTAAAACTAGAGGAATGGTCAAAAATCTGGCAACTAAAATGTAATGTTGTTAAGTGAAACATAATGCCCCTGGGGCGTAAAAAACCCAAGAGCAGAATATAAAATAAGTGATACAGTCCTAACCTCAGTATCTGAGGAAAGGGATTTAGGGGTCATTATTTCAGAAGACTTAAAGGTAGGCAGACAATGTCATAGAGCAGCAGGAAATGCTAGCAGAATGCTTGGGTGTATAGGGAGAGGCATTACCAGTAGACAGAGGGAGGTGCTCATGCCGCTCTACAGAGCACTAGTGAGACCTCATTTGGAGTATTGTACGCAGTACTGGAGACCATATATCCAGAAGGATATTATCACGGCCTATGGTGTACGCTGTGACACTGTTGCCACACTTGCAGTTGCCCGCGGCAACGTGTTGCTGTTAGAGCATGTGGTGGCAGTGTCTCCGCCTTCTGGGTGATTGCCGTGACATGGTTGCCACGCATGCTGTTTCCGGTGGTTACGTGTTTGGTATGCTTGTGTGTGCACTTCCCCTTTTAGTTGTAGCCTCCCTCTGTCTGGTGCTGTAAGGGTTAACTCCCTGACTGGGTTTGGTCACTTGGCTTATATTTTCTGTGGTTTCCTGGCTGGAGTCTGTGGTACTTCAGCTGTTGTTGGTGCTGGAGTTCTGATCCAGTCCAGGGCGTACTATCTGTTCAGTGAGGGCCACCCTTGTGGTCATCAATGTTATCCCAGTGTCTCCTTCCCTTCCTGTCCATATTTGTATGGAGTGGGTTATGTTCAGGGAGTTGGTATGTCTAGTTTGGTGTTACATGTCTGGTGGTATTTGGTGTCCAGCATGTTTACTAGACATTCCCCTGTCTCATGTTATTGCAGCTATGGTGTCCTGGCTTCCTGTGTGGTTTGTGGTGTGTGCTGTGTCCTTTAATGTTGGTGTGGACAGCAGAACTAGTGCACGGGTTCCAGTCAGTGTGTCTGTGGCAGGTAAGTGTGTTATTGGTTTCGCTTACCTGCCATCTCCTTATGCTGTAGGTGTTCCCATCTCCTTGCAGCCTGGCCTCCGATAGAGACTCCTGTTCCTCCATTACTGGGATGAGCAGATCGTCTCTTCCCTGCTCTTTGGTGAGGGATTACCAGGGCGACTTAGGGTCTCTAGGAATCCTGAGTATGAGTCGTCCTACTATCGGGGTCCACTCATACGGTGAGGAGTCAGGGAGAGGATTAGGCATGCTTTAGCAGGTGACCTGCTCCCTTATTACTCCTTTTGGCCAGGCTGATCCCCTTTTACCCTTTGACACTGCACGGTGGGGGGTTTCCCCGACTCCCCATAGTGACAAATATTGATACTTTGGAGAGAGTTCAGAGAAGACCTACTAAACTAGTACATGGATTGCAGGATAAAACTTCCAGGAAAGGACTTTAACATGTATAGCTTGGAAGAAAGACAAAACAGAGGGGATATGATAGAAACTTTTAAATACATAAAGGGAATCAACAAGGTAAAAGAGGAGAGAATATTTAAAAGAAGAAAAACTGCTACAAGAGGACATAGTTTTAAATTAGAGGGGCAGAGGTTTAAAAGTAATATCAGGAAGTATTATTTTACTGAGAGAGTAGTGGATGCATGGAATAGCCTTCCTGCAGAAGTGGTAGCTGCAAATACAGTGAAGGAGTTTGAGCATGCATGGGATCGGCATAAGGCCATCCTTCATTTTAGATAGGGCCAGGGGCTATTCATAGTATTCACTTTATTGGGCAGACTAGATGGGTCAAATGGTTCTTATCTGCCGACACATTCTATGTTTCTATGTTTTTATGGGCACGTGGCAGTGGTCAGAAGGAAAGGAGCTCCATATGGATTTTGGAAGCAGATTTTGCTAAAAATGTTTTTTAGGCACCATTCTGTATTTGAAGAGACCCTGACGTACCCCTACAGTGGAAACCCTTAAAAAGTGACCCCATTTGGGAAACTACACTCTTCAAAGAATATATTAAAGAGGGTACTGACCACTTTGACCCCCTAAGCATTTTACAGAATTTGGAAACACTTGGTGTCACGGATGGTGTTGCAGAAAGCTGGAATTTATAAATAAACATCCGACTGGCTTGATCCCAAACTAAGGAGCATATGGGTAAGCCCTATAAAACCCCTAGAGCTCTCCCTGACTGCTATGCCCATGCAAAGGTCTTAATGGTAGACGATTGCATGCCCTCGTACCTTAGACTACGTGACACCTGAAAACCCTATAATAGTGAGGGGACACGACCACCGGCTCCCTGTACTTAATACAGACGGAGTCAGGGTCACCTACAATCAAGCCAGCAAGGAAACACAAATAAAGGAAACAGACTTATCTGAGGAATCAGGAGAAGCAGCCTCCAGCAGTGAACACAATCCAGGTCCAGACCAGGCACACGTCTCTTATCCGCCACATGCTTATATCTCTCACTTATCCTCTTCAGATTACCCTGAATCTTTTGCCAAATAAAAGACAAAGACGAGGAAAATCTCTCCTCATCAGGCAAACCAGAAGACCCCTCTCCAGAGAATGTCCCAAACTGCAGATGAAACCCATATGCACCAAAAAATGGTGACTTATCAGAGGACTCCTGGCGACGGTTATTTAAAGCAAACTCAGCAAGGGACAAAAAAGAACACCAATCCTCCTGATGATTCTCCGCCACAAAACAGCGCAGATATGTCTTCAGATTCTGATTGACGCGTTCGGTCTGACCATTCGACTGTGGGTGAAAAGCAGAAGAGAATGACAACCGAACCCCCAAGCGAGAACAGAAGGCATTCCAGAATCTGGAAACAAATTGCGTGCCCCTATCAGAAACGATGTCTGAAGGAATGCCATGCAATTTAGCAATGTGATCAACAAACGCTTGCGCCAGCGTCTTAGCATTGGGAAACCCAGGAAAGGGAATGAAATGCACCATTTTGCTAACCCGGTGCACTACTACCAGAATCACAGTCTTCCCCGAGGAACGAGGCAGGTCCATAAAGAAGTCCATGGGAAGAAATGGGTAACGGGAGGAGAGAACCTGATGGCCGTGAATGAGGGACCTTGGCACGAGCACAGGTCTCGCAGGCTGCCACAAAACCCTCAACCGAGCCGGCCACCAGAATCTCCGAGCAATGAGATCCACTGTGGCTCTACTCCCCGGGTGCCCAGCAAGGACAGTATCGTGGTGCTTCTTAAAAACCTTGTGTCGTAAAGCGAGAGGCACAAACAACCTCCCAGGGGGGACAAAGATCAGGAGCCTCTGCCTGGGCTACCTGAACCTCTGCCTCCAAATCAGGATAAAGAGCAGAGACGACCACCCCTTCAGCCAAAATGGGACCCCCGGGTCTTCAAAGTTCCCCCCTCCCAGAAAACAACGTGACAGGGCATCCGCCTTTACATTTTTAACCCCATGGCGGAACGTAACAAAATTAAACCTAGAGAAGAACAAAGACCATCTGGCCTGTCTCGGGTTCAGACGCTTGGCCGATTCCAAGTAGGCCAGATTCTTATGGTCTGTAAACACGGTAATAGGGTGTCTGGCTCCCTCTAACCAATGGCGCCATTCCTCAAAAGCTAATTTGATGGCCAACAACTCCCTATCTCCCACATCGTAATTTCTCTCTGCAGAGGAGAGAGTTTCCTTGAGAAAAAGACACACGGTCGCCATTTGGCAGAAGAGGGACTTTGAGATAAGACCGCACCCACACCCACCTCAGAAGCATCCACCTCAACAATAAAAGGTAGAGAGACATCAGGTTGTACCAGAATGGGAGCGGAAGCAAAACTGTCTTTGATACTAGAAAAGGCTTTAAGCGCATCTACCGACCACGAAGAAAAATCTACCCCCTTTTTAGTCATATCAGTGAGTGGCTTAACAACAGAGGAATAATTCAAAATGAACTTTCTGTAATAATTGGCAAAACCCAAAAACCGCATCAGCGCCTTCTGATTCTCAGGAAGCTCCCAATCAAGCACAGCGCTGACCTTCTCAGGGTCCATGCGAAAACCAGAAGCGGAGAGAAGAAAACCAAGAAATTGAATCTCTGGAACCGCGAACACACATTTTTCCAGTTTAGCGTACAATTTATTATCCCGCAGAATCAGCAAGACCTGACGTAGGTGGTCTCGATGAGTCTTGAAATCAGGAGAAAAAATCAAAATGTCATCTAGATACACCAGTACAAATTTCCCCATTAAATGATAAAAAATGCTGTTCACAAAATGTTGGAAGACAGCCGGAGCATTCATCAAACCAAAGGCCATAACCAAATTCTCGAAATGACCCTCAGGAGTATTGAAGGCGGAGCGGAATCGATAGCAAAAACAGGTATATCTTTTTCCAAAGTGCATAACTGGAAACCATGCGTTATTGCAAATTGATTATCAATGAGATTGACAGCTGCTCCACTATCTACAAAAATCTCACAAACAATGTTCTTGCTGTCTAGCGCCACCCTGGCAGGTAGGAGAAAACGGGAACTACAAGCAAACGGCAAACCTTCAATTTCCGCATCAACCTTGCCAATAGTAGCAAATGGAAAGTTTTTAGAGGGTTATTTTCTTTTTGTTTTTCTTTTATTACCCTCAGAAAACTTAATGAATCTCCTAGAGGGGCAAACATTAGCCAAATGATTTATACCCCCACAACAGAAACAAACCCTCCTCTGAGAGTTGAATCCTCTACTATCAGAGGCAAGCAAACCCAGCTGCATGGCTTCCTCCTCAGAGGGGACTGAGAGAGACTGAGACCCCTGTGCACTGAATGAGACAGCCCCACTGTCCTTGGACTGAATATGACAGGAAGGAGTAGTCTCCTCTCTCTCTCTAAGACGCCTGTCAATACGAACAGCTAGAGACATGGAAGATTCTAACGAGGCTGGTCTCTCATGAAAAGCAAATGCATCTTTCAATCTTTCCGAAAGACCATGGCAAAATTGACTTTGGAGTGCAGCATCATTCCAACCAGTATCAGCTGCCCATCTCCGAAATTCTGAACAATATATCTCTGCGGACTGTTTACCCTGGCATAAAAGACGCAGTTTAGATTCAGCCAGAGCAATACGATCCGAGCCATCATATACCTGCCCCAGGGCTACAAAAAATCGATCCCCCACCGGCAGCGAAAAGGCCCAAGACAGAGCGTTATCGCTGAGCAGCGAGATTATGATCCCCCTCTGCTCCTCATCACCAGAGGAATGGGGAAGTAGGCGAAAATGGAGTTTGCAAGCCTCTCTAAAGCGAACAAAATTCTCACTACCCCCGGAGAACGTATCCGGAAGCGAGATCTTAGGCTCGGAACAAACTCCATGAACGCCAGCAGAACCGGTCACCTGAAACTGAGACACAGTTTTACGGAGATCTGCTACCTCCAGCGAAAGACCTTGCATGCGGTCAATCAAGGCTGAAACCGGATCCATGCTTAAGAAGGTTATGGCGGTTTATAATGTCACGGATTGTGTTGCAGAAAGCTGGAACTTATAAATAAACATCCGACTGGATTGAACACAAACTAAGGAGCATATGGGTGAGCCCTATAAATATAAAACTCTCCCTGACTGCTATGCCCATGCAAAGGTCTTTATGGTAGACGATTGCATGCCCACGTACCTAAGACTGTGTGACACCTGAAAACCCTATAATAGTGAGGGGACACGACCACCGGCTCCCTGCACTTAATACGGACGGAGTCAGGGTCACCTAGAATCAAGCCAGCAAGGAAATACAAATAAAGGAAAAAGACTTATCTGAGGAATCACCAGTAGCAGTCTCCAGCAGTGAACAACTCATCCAGGAAGTAGTATAAACCGCAAAGTGAGGCAGTATTGGATGGAATATAAAGGGAGACAATTAGTGTAAATAGGTGACAGCTGGGAGAAGGAAAGGAGATGACAAAGTGAAACCAAAACAAAGAACGTCATGCAAAAAGTAGAGAAGAACGTCTAACAGACCTTCTCACAGAACTGGCGGTGACACTTTTCTGTCCGGTGAATGCCTAATGTTTGGGGCTTGTACTCCAGTGGCCTATAGTATAATTTTTATCCATTGACCGCATAATGTACCTTGAGCCACATAATCACAATTTCTTTTCTGTACGGTGAATGCATAATGTTTGCGGCCTGTACTCCACTGGCCTGCAGTAAAATTGATATCCAATGACCGTCTAATATACCTCCAGCCATATAATTACTTGATCTTTTCTGTACGTTGAATGTATAATTTTTGGGGCTTGTAATCTAATTGGCCAACAGTAAAATTGTTATACGGTGACTGCCTAATGTACCTTCAGCCACATAATCACTTGATCTTTTCTGTACGGTGAATGCCTAATGTTTGGGGCTTGTACTCCAGTGTCCTACAGTAAAATTTTTATCCATTGACCGCATAATGCACCTTGAGCCACATAATCACAATTTCTTTTATGTCAGGTGAATGCCTAATTTTTATGGCCTGTACTCCCGTGGCCTAAAATAATTTTTTTCTAGGCTACAGCAGGGCACATTTTTGAGAATATCCCTTTTAAGACGCATAAAGATGGTCCCTGATTAAAATACATATTTTTTGTGGGAAATTTTGTCATTGATCCCTCTCTGGCCCAATGAGAAGGCTGCAATATCTTTGTCAGAGCTTAGAAACATCCCTAGAAACCAAAAGTTGCCTAACCCTTACTATATAAGAAACTCCCCAGCAGCCATTTTCTGCTGTTTTTTTTGCAGTTCTGAGAGAGAGCAGTGACATTGCTGTGCTTTGTGCTTTCATCTAGATAGTTAGTAGCTCATATATATAATACAGATAGTTAGTGGGAGATAGTCAGTGTAGGTTAGATAGTGATATAGTGTAGCTGTTCCAGTGCAGGGTGTTAGGTAGTGTGATAGGAATAACTGTTTCTCTGCTGTCCATACATACATGCTACAGATATAGTGCTGTGATGTCACAACAATACTTAGTGCGCCAATCAGTAATATGTACTCAGACCTGATAAAATGTGAAGTTGCATGTATTGAGCAAAAAATATGCACATAATTAGTGCCGATTTGAGCAATCGCGAAAATAATGACTGGAGATCACAAATTCTAGAATTCGTGAATTTATTGTGAATGTTAAGCGAAAAATTTGCTAAATATCGCGAAAATGAATATTGCCTATGCCGCTCATCACTATTCACAATCATTGTTAGGAAAGGCCAGGTGATGCAAATTTCAAAGCTTTATAAAAACTCCTCTAACCTTGTCCTAACAGGAGCAGTGCAGGAGAAGAGAAGGTCTGGAAGACCAATAAAAGTTTCAGAGACAGCTGTTGGTCGGATTGCGAGAAAGGCAAATCAGAACCCTCAATTGACTGCAAAATATTTTCAGGAAGATTTTGCAGACTTTGGAGTTGTGGTACATTGTTCTACTGTTCAGCGACACCTGCACAAATATGGTCTTCATGGAAGAGTCATCAGTAAAAAACCTCTCCTGTGTCCTCATCACAAAATTCAGCGTCAGAAGTTTGCAAAAGAACATCTAAACAAGCCTGAAGACCGATGAGATTAACATAGAACTCTTTGGCCACATTGAGCAAAGGTATATTTGGAGAAAAAAAGAGCACAGAATTTCATGAAAATAACACCTTTCCAACCATAATTCTTTGGGGTTGTGTTGCAGCCAATGGCATGGGAAACATTTCACGGGTAGAGGGAAGAATGGATTGATTTATATTCCAGCACATTCTCGAAGCAAACATAACACTAGCTATAAAAATGCTGAAGCTGAAAAGAGGATGGATTCTACAAACGGATAATGATCCTAAACACATCTCACAATCCACAATAGACTACCTCAAAAAGTGCAAGCTGAAGGTTTCACCATGCAAGGTCCTCACAGTCCCCTGATTTGAACATCATTGAAAATCTGTGGATGCACCTCGAAAAAGCAGAGCATGCAAGGCAGCCCAGGAATCTCACAGAACTGGAAAACGTCTGCAAGGAAGAATGGAGGAAAATCTATCAAACAAGAATTGAAAGACTCTTGGCTGGCTAAAAAAAGCGTTTAGTAGCTGTGATACTTGCCAAAAAGGGGTGCTACTAGATACTAACCATGCAGGGTGCCTAAACTTTTGCTTCAAGACTTTTCCTTTTTTGTTATTTTCAAAATGTAAAAGATGAAAAAAATAGCTTTTGCTTAAAATACAAAGGGAATGTGTCTTTAAATATATGCCATTTGGAGATTACTTCAACTTCAACTTTCTTAACTGTTCACAGGAACAGTAATTTTGACCAGGGGTGCCCAAACTTTTGCATGCCAACGTACGTCCTAGGAATTAAGGAGCAGTTTGAAGTAGGCTTACATGCTGAGCTTACTTTATACATGATGGGTGACTGCTGCATATTACAGCAGATGCCCACTGGCAGTGAATGGGAACAGAGATGACTCTGATCCTGGTCACCTAAATCCTCAGAAAGCACTGTTAATAATCACCACTGTATCAGTGGGGTTATACAAAAAGAAGACACTCCCTCTGTCCTATGAGCCCCATCCCTACCCACTGTGAAATTGTGGGGCACCAATCAGTTGCTATGAGTTGCTTAGGGCCTTATGAAGGCTCCCAGGTCTTTCATAGTGAGCTACTTGTCGAGCCAAATCTGAGGCACAGCCTGACAGACAGCTTGTAAAAATCCCATAGACTGCCATAGTATTCTATAGCAGTCTATGGGACAAGCGATCAGAAGACTGCATGTTCAAGTTCACCAAGAGGACTATAAAGTATAGTTAAAAAGTAAAGTTTATATATGCATTGTAAGGGATCGCTCTCTCATGCAGATTAACAATGACAGACTTCTCATCTAACAGCGGGTTTCAAAGTCTAAACAGTGCTTTATTTGGTCACTTCAGCAATACAGGTTATCATCTCAGTTATAGCATCACTGGGTGAGGCGAGGTCCCAGCACCAGCACAACAAAGCATAAAAACCCTAAAATAATCACCTGCCCGTCTGGGCTCTAGCTAATACACCGGCGATTCGTCTCTCACCTATACAGTCCTTTTCACACCAGGGAAGTCCTGACTTCACACAGCCTCACGGTCGGTCAGCCAGTCACCAAGCTCTAACCATGTAGGTCAGCTCTCCAGGTATAACTCCCCTAGACTGACATTCTAGTGTGTGCTTTATATCTCCCAGTGATGATCTCAGCAAGCCTCATCTGGGATCACCTCAGGGTATATGGAATACTCTTAGTGGAAGGTGTGTAGACTGGGAGGTTCCACTGCCAATCCTACCTCTTGGTCCAAATAAAATACAGCCCATGACATCTAAACAAAACAATTCCAGCAAACCAGCTTTGCTGAAGTAAGTGCAGATTTCTGGATTCCATCTAACTCACCCATAGATATACACACCTTCCACCTCTTTACTGTACACATTACCACAGCATATGTTGACTCCCCCTTTCCCAATTATACACATAAATAAAAATAAAAAAATCAGATATAACGCTCTGTAAATTTTAGGGGTATTTCTATTTCAGCCATTTATGAGATAGAGAGTAGGGATGAGCGAACCCGAACTGTATAGTTCGGGTTCGTACCGAATTTTGGGGTGTCCGTGACACGGACCCGAACCCGAACATTTTCGTAAAATTTCGGGTTCGGTGTTCGGCGCTTTCTTGACGCTTTTTGAAAGGCTGCAAAGCAGCCAATCAACAAACGTCATACTACTTGGCCCAAGAGGCCATCACAGCCATGCCTACTATTGGCATGGCTGTGATTGGCCAGTGCACCATGTGACCCAGCCTCTATTTAAGCTGGAGTCACGTAGCGCCGCACGTCACTCTGCTATGATCAGTATAGGGAGAGGTTGCAGCTGCGACGTTAGGGCGAGATTAGGCAGATTAACTCCTCCAAAAGACTTCATTCTGTGATCGATCTGCAGCTGTGGATCATTGAAGTGCTATTATTGACTTGCTCACTTTTTTGAGGCTGCCCAGAGCGTTTTTAGATCACTA
Source organism: Bufo bufo (assembly GCF_905171765.1). NCBI lineage: Eukaryota > Metazoa > Chordata > Amphibia > Anura > Bufonidae > Bufo > Bufo bufo. The sequence continues at coordinate 27,049,821 of NC_053392.1, read as the reverse complement.
TTTTTCTGGGGTGATCGGTGGCCATTTTGTGACTTGTGGTGCGCCAGCACGAGCTATCACCAAGTGTATTTAACCATCGATAGTGTGGTTATTTTGTGCTATATCCTACATCAGCTGCAGGCTGAGCCTGTGTCACCGAAGTGCATTTAACCATCAACAGTCTGGTTATTTTTTGGCCATATACAACATCAGCTGCAGGCTGAGCCTGTGTCACCCAAGTGCATTTAACCATCAACAGTCTGATTATTTTTTGGCCATATACTACATCAGCTGCAGGCTGAGCCTGTGTCACCCAAGTGTATTTAACCATCGATAGTGTGGTTATTTTGTGATATATCCTACATCAGCTGCAGGCTGAGCCTGTGTCACCCAATTGCATTTAACCATTAACAGTCTGATTATTTTTTGGCCATATACTACATCTGGTGCAGGCTGAGCCTGTGTCACCCAAGTGCATTTAACCATCAACAGTCTGATTATTTTTTGGCCATATACTACATCTGGTGCAGGCTGAGCCTGTGTCACCCAAGTGCATTTAACCATCAACAGTGTGGTTATTTTTTGGCCATATATTACATCAGGGGCAAGTTGAGCCTGTCACCCAGCGCCTAAAAAATAGACTTGACATTTCTATTCAACCAAATCTGTACTGTTTTAGCTGGTCAAGTTATTTGTATTGACCGTAAAAGCACACTTTTTTTTCTGGGTTGAAAAAGCATTCCCAAATTTGCCAATCTCAAAATAACTAGTTTCTGGTATTTGAGGCCTACTTGAAATCTATCCCAAAAAGAAAATCTTACATTGAAGGTATTGATAGTGTCATTCAGAAAAACCTAAGACACACGCTAGCGTGCAGATAGAAGTGTGATTCTGTGATTAAACCTATACCTGTCACACAGCGCAAAAAAAAACAGGTCTCACATCTCTATTCAACCAAATCTGCACTGTTTTAGCTGGTCAAGTTATTTGTAGTGACCGTTAAAGCACACTTTTTGTTCTGGGTTGAAAAAGCATTCCCAAATTTGCCATTCTCAAAATTGTGGTGAACGGGAACAATGAGGAAAACATCTAATAAGGGACGCGGACGTGGACATGGTCGTGGTGGTGTTAGTGGACCCTCTGGTGCTGGGAGAGGACGTGGCCGTTCTGCCACAGCCACACGTCCTAGTGAACCGACTACCTCAGGTCCCAGTAGCCAGCAGAATTTACAGCGATATTTGGTGGGGCCCAATGCCGTTCTAAGGATGGTAAGGCCTGAGCAGGTACAGGCATTAGTCAATTGGGTGGCCGACAGTGGATCCAGCACGTTCACATTATCTCCCACCCAGTCTTCTGCAGAAAGCGCACAGATGGCGCATGAAAACCAAGCCCATCGGTCTGTCACATCACCCCCATGCATATCAGGGAAACTGTCTGAGCCTCAAGTTATGCAGCAGTCTCTTATGCTGTTTGAAGACTCTGCTGCCAGGGTTTCCCAAGGGAATCCACCTAGCCCTTCCCCAGGGGTGAAGAGATAGAATGCACTAACGCACAACCACTTATTTTTCCTGATGATGAGGACATAGGAATACCACCTCAGCACGTCTCTGATGATGACGAAACACAGGTGCCAACTGCTGCGTCTTTCTGCAGTGTGCAGACTGAACAGGAGGTCAGGGAGCAAGACTGGGTGGAAGACGATGCAGGGGACGATGAGGCACCCTGGGTGCCTGGGCCTAAATGTGTGACAGTGGCCTGTTCCAGTGGTGGGTGACGTGAAGCCTCATTCTCTGCTATGACATGAAGACAGATTCTGCGCTGACATAAGGCCAGATTCTCTGTTACGGGACCGCTCTCCTCTGTCTGGGTGCCGGGGCCTAAATGTGTGACAGTGGCCTGTTCCAGTGGTGGGTGACGTGAAGCCTGATTCTCTGCTATGACAAGTGGCCTGTTCCAGTGGTGGGTGACGTGAAGCCTGATTCTCTGCTATGACATGAAGACAGATTCTGCGCTGACATAAGGCCAGATTCTCTGTTACGGGACCTCTCTCCTCTGCCTGGGTGCCTGGGCCTAAATGTGTGACAGTGGCCTGTTCCAGTGGTGGGTGACGTGAAGCCTGATTCTCTGCTATGACATGAATACAGATTCTGCGCTGACATAAGGCCAGATTCTCTGTTACGGGACCTCTCTCCTCTGCCTGGGTGCCTGGGCCTAAATGTGTGACAGTGGCCTGTTCCAGTGGTGGGTGACGTGAAGCCTGATTCTCTGCTATGACATGAAGACAGATTCTGCGCTGACATAAGGCCAGATTCTCTGTTACGGGACCGCTCTCCTCTGTCTGGGTGCCGGGGCCTAAATGTGTGACAGTGACCTGTTCCAGTGGTGGGTGACGTGAAGCCTGATTCTCTGCTATGACATGAAGACAGATTCTGCGCTGACATAAGGCCAGATTCTCTGTTACGGGACCTCTCTCCTCTGCCTGGGTGCCTGGGCCTAAATGTGTGACAGTGGCCTGTTCCAGTGGTGGGTGACGTGAAGCCTGATTCTCTGCTATGACATGAAGACAGATTCTGCGCTGACATAAGGCCAGATTCTCTGTTACGGGACCTCTCTCCTCTGCCTGGGTGCCTGGGCCTAAATGTGTGACAGTGGCCTGTTCCAGTGGTGGGTGACGTGAAGCCTGATTCTCTGCTATGACATGAAGACAGATTCTGCGCTGACATAAGGCCAGATTCTCTGTTACGGGACCGCTCTCCTCTGTCTGGGTGCCTGGGCCTAAATGTGTGACAGTGGCCTGTTCCAGTGGTGGGTGACGTGAAGCTTGATTTTCTGCTATGACATGAAGACAGATTCTGCGCTGACATAAGGCCAGATTCTCTGTTACGGGACCTCTCCTCTGCCTGGGTGCCTGGGCCTAAATGTGTGACAGTGGCCTGTTCCAGAAGCCAGATTCTCTGCTATGGCATGAAGAGACTGATTCTCTGCTGACGTGAAGCCAGATTCTCTGCTATGGGACCTCTGTCCAATTGATATTGGTTCATTTTAATTTTAATTCATTTCCCTATCCACATTTGTTTGCAGGGGATTTACCTACATGTTGCTGCCTTTTGCAGCCCTCTAGCTCTTTCCTGGGCTGTTTTACAGCCTTTTTAGTGCCCAAAAGTTCGGGTCCCCGAACCCGAACATTTCCGGGAAGTTCGGCCGAACTTCTCGAACCCGAACATCCAGGTGTTCGCTCAACTCTAATAGAGAGATGAATGTTTTTCACATGTGAATCTTATTTTTTTGAAAACTCAGGATGAATTCTAAACTGATAGAATTCATTTATTCACCTCTAGAATCCACATAGGTCCTTGTGTGTCATACAGCAATTTTTGTTGTAGTTTTTTTGTGGTAGCTTCAAACTCTTTAAACAATGCTTTTTCAGAATACGATTTTTTTTCTCCTCAGTTGTGCTTGCATCCCTACTAGTGATGAGTGAACCCGGACTGCCACATTATGGTGTCCGGGTACTAAACCCGAACACTGACTTTGGCGCCAAAGTCCGAGTTCGTTGTTTAGAGTTTAATATAACCTGTGATAACCCCCTCCAGTCGTGCTAAACACACGTTCAGAAAATACACTGGCTGCAGGGCAGGCCAGCACCTCTAAGGCGTAAAAGGCAAGATCAGGCCATGTGCCCAATTTGGAGACCCAGAAGTTGCAGAGGGCAGATGTCGCACTTCCTGATCAAATTGGATATCTGCTCTATCAACTTTCGATGTTCTTTTCTGCGCCTACCATATTGATCATGGTTAGCGGCTAATTAGGATTCCATGCCGGAGAGGGAGCGTGAGAAAGGAATACCACATCCAAGCAGGTCAATGGCTGCAATGTGATCGAGCTGAAATGTGGAACAAGTTATTAAAGCAGAAGGATTGAATGAAAGGGCCAATTAAAGACGAATTTTACAAATTTTATTCCCTGTCACCTATGCAGAGCAGGGGTTTTTCATTGCCAAAAATTGGTTAATGTCACCCACCAATGGAAGAGATGATTTTTAAAAATTTCGGTCCCTGTCACCTATGCAGAGCAGGGGTTTATTCACGGCAAAAAAATTTAAATGTCACCCAAGAATGTAACTGTCTACTAGGTAGAGCAGGGGTATATCTCAGCCAAAAATTGGTGAATTTCACCCGAATATGTAACAGACAAATTAATGACATTTTTTTACCTGTCTACTAGGTATAGCAGTGGTATATCACAGCCAAAAATTGGTGTATTTCAGCCAAAAATGTAACAGACAAATTAGTAAAAATGTTTTTACCTGTCTACTAGGTATTGCAGGGGTATATCACATCCAAAAATTTGTGAATTTCAGCCGAAAATGTAACAGACAAATTAGTGAAATGTTTTTACCTGTCTACTAGGTCTAGCAGTGGTATATCCCACCCAAAAATTGGTGAATCACATCCGAATATGTAACAGACAAATTAGTGTAATGTTACCTGTCTACTAGGTAGATCAGGGGTATATCACACCCAAAAAGTGGTGAATTTTACCGGAAAATGTAACAGCCAAATTAGTGAAATGACATAAAATAAAATACGTACAAATTAAAAAAAATAAACTTGATTTATAAGGTGGAGGTCCATATGGAGTAAGAGTTTGAGGACACTATGGACGTAGCGGTGTAGGTGGAAGCGGCGGTGGAGGAGGACGAGGTAGCCAACACAGTTTTTTTGTTTTAATTTTTTATATATTTTTTTTTTATTAGGGTACACGCCAAAAGAGTGTGAAATATCCAAAGTACAACAATGAGCAATTGTGCTGTAGTATAACAATGGCTGGTTAAGGCCGGTATACATGTCTATTCTGCACAGGGTACTGACAAGTCTTGTGGGATCCAAGCCTAGTTAATTTTAATGAACGTGAGCTTGTCCACATTGGCTGCGCTTGTCTGTGATAACGCCCCCTGCTGTGCAAAACACACGTTCAGACAATACACTGGCTGCAGGGCAGGCCAGCACCTCCAAGGTGTAAAGGGCAAGCTCAGGCCATGTGCCCAATTTGGAGACCCAGAAGTTGAAGAGGGCAGACCCGTCATTCAGTACATGTAGGCGTGTGTACACATACTGCTCCACCATGTTACTGAAATGCGGCCTCCTGCTAAGACGTTCCATATCAGCTGGTGGTGCTGGTTGTTGTGGTGTGCTGAGAAAGCTTTCCACATTTCGGCCATGCTAACCCTGCCTTCTAAGGTGCTGGCGGTGCCCCAGATGCATTGGCGACTGTCATGACCGGCGTAACACGAAGGGAGGGAAATGGGAAGGCCCTGTCCAAGGGAGAGGGAAAGGTGGTGACCCCTGACTCACCTTGAGGCTGGCACCTGACTGCCCTGATGTCCCTAGACGGGTTCCTCACCCGTACGCCGATCACATGCCTAAACCCTGGATTCCCTAAGATGAGCCCTACGTAGTGAACAGGGCGGTGGGATCACTAGTCCGCACCACTGACACTAAAGGAAAACACCAAGGAGAGGACAGACAATACAGACAAACATATAATCCCAGGTGGGCTACAACAACAGACAACAAAAGCCCAACAGGGATCCGGAGGGTAACACTCTGGAACAACAACCAGGGATCACAGCTACTCAGCTCCAGTGGGTCAGTATAGAAGTCCAGGCAGGAAGCTCTATATCTGGCAACCAGAGAAGTGGGAGAGAGGAATATAAGGAGGTTGGGAGTGCTGGACAAGAAACAGCTGAGGAGAAGAAGCTATGGATCCCTGAGTGAGCCAAAATGGGTTGCAAGGCAAACCCAGGAAGCTATCATAAAGAAACAGAACTATCTTTATACATAGAGCGCGCAGCCACCCGCTGCGACTTCCTGACCCCGGGTATAACGGAGTCAGACATGGCTCTCGACACCCTCGTGACAGTACCCCCCTTTCCACGGGGGGTCTCCGGACACTCAGGACTAGGTCTTTCAGGATGAGAGGCATGAAAAGCCCAAACTAACCTGTCGGCGTTTACCTCAGACGCTGGAACCCACATTCTCTCCTCGGGAACGTAACCCCTCCAATGCACCAGATATTGAAGAGAGCGGCGGACCCGACGAGAATCAACAATTTTGGATATTTGAAACTCTAGATTACCATCCACACTAACAGGAGGGGGTGGCAGCGGTGATGGTTCTAGAGGTGGAACATACTTTTTGAGTAACGACTTATTGAAGACGTTATGAATTTTAAAAGTCTGAGGTAGCTCCAGGTGAAAAGCCACGGGGTTAATGATGGCTATTATTTTGTAAGGACCAATGAACCTAGGACCCAGTTTCCAAGAGGGAACCTTTAATTTAATATTCCTAGTAGACAACCACACATAGTCATTCACACCTAGGTCCGGACCTAGCGACCGTTTCTTATCAGCCATGCATTTATATTTACCTCCCATATTTTTCAAATTAGTTTGCACTTTCTGCCACACAGATGAAAGAGATGACGAAAACCGTTCCTCTTCGGGAACCCCAGAAGACCCCCCCTCTTTGAAAGTACAGAATTGGGGATGAAAACCATATGCACCAAGAAATGGTGACTTGCCAGTGGATTCCTGACGGCGATTATTTATGGCAAACTCGGCTAACGGTAAATATGATGACCACACCTCTTGGTTTTCAGACACAAAACACCTTAGATATGTCTCAAGGTTTTGGTTGGTACGCTCAGTCTGTCCATTCGACTGAGGATGGAAAGCTGAGAAAAAGGACAAGTGTACCCCCAAACGGGAACAAAAAGCTTTCCAAAACTTAGAAATAAACTGGCTTCCCCAATCCGAAACAACATTGGAAGGGACCCCGTGAAGCTTCACGATTTCACTGATGAATACCTGAGCAAGAGTCTTAGCATTAGGTAGTGCGGGTAACGCAATGAAGTGTACCATCTTGCTAAACCTGTCCACTACTACCAAGATAACTGTTTTACCCGCAGACAAAGGTAAGTCAGTAATAAAATCCATTGACAGATGTGTCCATGGTCTATTGGGAATGACAAGTGGCAATAAAGACAGTGCAGGACGTGTATGAGAGACTTTCGCACACGCACAAGTAGAACAAGACGACACAAAATCCATAACATCCTGACGCAACCTTGGCCACCAAAAACGACGAGACAATAGTTCCAAGGTTGCTTTACTACCCGGGTGCCCGGCAAGTGTCGAATTATGATGTTCCTTTAATAATTCGAGACGCAGGTTTAACGGTACAAACAATTTCTCTGAGGGGCAAGAGACCGGGGCGTCCCCCTGGGCCTCTAACACCTTCCTCTCCAGAACAGAGTGTACCGCAGAGACAACCACTCCTCTTTGTAGAATGGGTACCGGATCACTCACATTACCCCATCCAGGGAAACAACGAGATAATGCATCTGCCTTGGTATTTTTTGCCCCAGGACGATAGGTAATAACAAAGTTAAACCTGGTAAAAAATAGCGACCACCTAGCTTGTCTAGGGGTGAGACGCTTAGCTGATTCGAGGTACAGAAGGTTTTTGTGGTCTGTAATCACCGTGACGGGGTGGATTGCCCCCTCTAAAAAGTGACGCCATTCTTCAAACGCTAGTTTAATAGCTAATAGTTCCCTATTGCCAATATCATAGTTCTTCTCTGCTACAGATAGTTTTTTAGAAAAGAAAGCACAAGGACGCCATTTGCCAGGAGACGGACCCTGAGACAGTACAGCCCCCACTCCCACCTCTGACGCATCTACTTCAACAATAAAAGGCTGGGAGACATCAGGTTGGATTAGTACAGGTGCCGAGGTAAACCTCTCTTTTAGAGAGGAAAAAGCAATTTTAGCGGCGTCAGACCATTTAGAAAAATCAGTCCCCTTCCTAGTCATGTCAGTAAGGGGTTTGACAATCACCGAATAATTTTTAATGAACTTTCTGTAGAAATTTGCGAAGCCCAAGAACCGTTGCAGTGCTTTGAGGTTCTCAGGAAGATCCCAATCTAAATTTGCCTGGACCTTCCTAGGATCCATACGGAAACCTGAGGCAGATAATAAATAACCTAGGAACTGTATTTCCTGAACGGCGAAGACACACTTTTCAATTTTCGCATATAATTTATTCGTCCGTAGGACCTGCAGTACCTGTCTGACATGCACCTCATGTGTTTTCAGATCAGATGAATAAATTAAAATATCATCTAGGTATATCACCACAAACCTGCCGATAAGATGAGTAAAAATGTCATTAACGAAATGTTGGAAGACAGCAGGAGCTTTGGTCAGGTCGAAATGCATGATTAGATTTTCATAATGCCCCTCAGGGGTGTTAAAAGCTGTCTTTCACTCATCCCCTTCCTTGATACGAATCAGATTGTAGGCCCCCCATAAGATCAAGTTTGGAGAACCACCTAGCACCCGCAATCTGAATAAACAGGTCAGGAATGAGAGGAAGAGGGTAAGGGTCTCGGATGGTTATCCAGTTTAGTTCGCGGAAATCTAGGCAAGGACGCAGGCCCCCATCTTTCTTTTTAACAAAGAAAAACCCTGCAGCCACGGGTGAAGAAGAGGGTCTGATGTGTCCCTTAGCCAAGCTCTCGGAGATATAATCTTTCATGGCTTGTCTCTCCGGACCCGAAAGATTATATAACCTGGTCTTGGGTAATTTTGCACCGGGAATCAGATTAACCGGGCAATCATAAGGACGATGAGGTGGTAACTTCTGGCAACCCTTTTCAGAAAAAACGTCCTCAAAGTCCGAAACAAATTTAGGTAGAGCAGCTATGGAGGCGACTAAGCAATTGCTATTTAAGCAATTTTCTCTGCAATGCTCACTCCACTCCAATATCTCCCTGGCCTGCCAATCCACCACTGGATTGTGCGCTACCAACCAGGGAAGACCCAATACCATAGGAGTGGGAAGCCTCTCCAGAACATAACATGAAAGATACTCGTTATGGTGGTCCCCTACCCGAAGGTGTAAGTTATGGACAATGTGAGTGAGGTTTCTCTGAGACAGAGGAGCAGAATCAATAGCGAATATGGGAAAAGGGCTCTGTAGCGTACAGAGAGACAAACCCATAGTGTGGGCAAAATGGGCATCTATCAAATTTACAAATAGTCTCCGTCTTAACACCAAAAACAACAACCGCTGGCAACACAAATTGAGATGTTCGTATGGAGGAAACGTATACCCCCCGGCTGACATCCTCCACACAGCCTGGGGTTAGTAGTTCTGACGGTCTTTTGTTTTTGAGAAAGGAAGGTGTTACGGTACCTCCAGTAGTAAATGCAAAAATCGTCACTAGCAGCCGAACGGCAATAGTTTCCAAGCGGCAAATAATCCCAATAAGCAGTCTCTAGTCGCCGGTAATAAAATCCCCCCTCCCAATAACGAGACCAAGCTCCGCTTTGAGGGTAAAACACGAACACTTTATTCAGGGCTACCCGACAGTATTTATGCAGGTCCCCATCTGGTGTACACGCCCCTAGGGGACCAGAAGGAGGACTGTGACACAGGACAGATACGTAGCACTCAGGATACACAGACACAACACATCCCCACAATGCATCATGGTTTCCTCCTCTCTGCCCTGGAGACACCCGAGGAGCAATTCAATTATCTCTCAGGACAAAGGGAAATCACCAATACACATGTGGGAACAACAGGACAGGAATCACCACCCAAACACACAATGTCACACCCTCACAGCAAACACAGACATTTAACATATTCCCAGATAGCTCAAGTCTGAGTGCATATCATTAGGTGAATAGCACTCAGAATACACAAATACAATAAAATTAGCTATCTGGGTGCCATTTTTAGTCCATACGGATGGGTCTGTCACAGAAGGACAGACATTAATGAAATGACCCCTCCCCCCACAGAAAAAACAAACCCCACGCCTACAGCGAGCCTCAGGAGGACGGACCTGACGAGTAGTTCCTCCTAGCTGCATAGGCTCGTCTAGGTCCGTACAGACTAACTGCTGCTTGGGAGGGGTTACCAATTGCTCAGGATTTTTCAATCTGTCCCTCAGACGTCTATCTATTCTGATATAAAGGGACATAACAGCATCAAGGGAAAAGGGAGTCTCATACAGCGCAAGTGCATCCTTAATCCTTTCGGATAATCCAGAGCAGAACTGACTCCTGAGAGCCGAGTCGTTCCACTGGGTATCCGTAGCCCACCTACGGAACTCTGAGCAATACTCCTCTGCTGGCCGCTCTCCCTGTAAGAGTCTCCGTAATTTTGATTCAGCCAGAGCGACTAGGTCAGGGTCATCATATATGAGACCCAAAGCCCCCAAAAAATTCATCCACTGACCGGAGAGCCTGGGAATCAGTGGGTAAAGAGAATGCCCAGGATTGCGGGTCCCCCTGAAGCAGGGAAATAACAATCCCCACCCGCTGTTCTTCATTACCAGAGGAGTAAGGGCGCAGCTTAAAATATAATTTACAGGCCTCACGGAACGTCACAAATCTGTCCCTTCCCACAGAAAATCTGTCAGGAAGAACAACCTTGGGTTCCGCAACAACCTGGTTACCCGTAGCAACCGCTGGGCTTGCGGTCTGTTGCAATTGCTGCTGTTGCTGGAGGACTGACGCCTTCAATCCTGCCACCTCCAAAGACAGGCCTTGAAGTTGCTTTGTCAAAGCAGTAATTGGATCCATACTGGATTCTAAATAGGCAGAAAAAGAAAAAAGTAGTTTTTTTTTTTTCTACCTACACAAAATAAGTGCCAGATATAATGTCATGACCGGCGTAACACGAAGGGAGGGAAATGGGAAGGCCCTGTCCAAGGGAGAGGGAAAGGTGGTGACCCCTGACTCACCTTGAGGCTGGCACCTGACTGCCCTGACGTCCCTAGACGGGTTCCTCACCCGTACGCCGATCACGTGCCTAAACTCTTGCATTCCCTAAGATGAGCCCTACGTAGTGAACAGGGCGGTGGGATCACTAGTCCGCACCACTGACGCTAAAGGAAAACACCAAGGAGAGGACAGACAATACAGACAAACATATAATCCCAGGTGGGCTACAACAACAGACAACAAAAGCCCAACAGGGATCCGGAGGGTAACACTCTGGAACAACAACCAGGGATCACAGCTACTCAGCTCCAGTGGGTCAGTATAGAAGTCCAGGCAGGAAGCTCTATATCTGGCAACCAGAGAAGTGGGAGAGAGGAATATAAGGAGGTTGGGAGTGCTGGACAAGAAACAGCTGAGGAGAAGAAGCTATGGATCCCTGAGTGAGCCAAAATGGGTTGCAAGGCAAACCCAGGAAGCTATCATAAAGAAACAGAACTATCTTTATACATAGAGCGCGCAGCCACCCGCTGCGACTTCCTGACCCCGGGTATAACGGAGTCAGACATGGCTCTCGACACCCTCGTGACAGTACCCCCCTTTCCACGGGGGGTCTCCGGACACTCAGAACTAGGTCTTTCAGGATGAAAGACCTCTATATCTGGCAACCAGAGAAGTGGGAGAGAGGAATATAAGGAGGTTGGGAGTGCTGGACAAGAAACAGCTGAGGAGAAGAAGCTACGGATCCCTGAGTGAGCCAAAAAGGGTTGCAAGGCAAACCCAGGAAGCTATCATAAAGAAACAGCACTATCTTTATACATAGAGCGCGCAGCCACCCGCTGCGACTTCCTGACCCCGGGTATAACGGAGTCAGACGTGGCTCTTGACACCCTCGTGACAGCGACCTCTTCATCTGCCTTCGCCTTGCGCTTCCACTGTGCCCCCGCTGTCAGGTGGGAATGCCACCTGCAGCGCGTCTACAAGCGTGCGCTTGTACTCGCGCATCTTACGATCACGTTCCAGTGATGGAATTGAGGACGGTACATTGTCCTTGTAACGGGGATCCAGAAGCGTGGCCACCCAGTAATCAGCACAAGTTAGAATGTGGGCAATTTGGCGGTCGTTGCGTAGACACTGCAGCATGTAATCGCTCATGTGTGCCAAGAAGCTCAGAGGCAACGAAAAGCTGTCCTCTGTGGGAGGTGTATCGTCTGTGTCCTCTGTATCCCCCCAGCCATGCACCAGTGATTGCCTTGAGCTGGTTTGGGTGCTACCCTGTTGTGAACACGGTTCCTCCTCCTCCATCTCCTCCTCGTCATCTTCCAGAACTGTGCCCTGGCTGCACTATTGTGTACCTGGCGTTTGTGGGTGCAGGAACCCACCATCGGAGCCACTTGTGAATGACTGGCCGGAAACCCTATGAAATTATCCCTCTTCCTCCTCCTCCTCCTCCTCCTGTGCCACATCCTCTTCCATCATCGCCAGCAGTGTTTTTCAAGGAGGCATAAAAGTGGTATAGTAACGCTGAGAACGGTGTTATCGGCACTGGCCATGTTGGTGGAGTACTCGAAACAGCGCAACAAGGAACACAGGTCTCACATGGAGGCACAGTCATTGGTGGTGAAGTGGAGCTGTTCCGCCAGCTGAAACTCCACTATTGCCTGCTTCTGCTTGCACAATCTGGCCAGCATGTGCAAGGTGGAGTTCCACCTTGTGGGCACGTCGCATATGAGGCAGTGAGCATAAAGACTGAAGTTACGCTGACAGGCGAGCAGCAGCAGGGTGAGAATGACGAATGCGCGCACAGACGGCCCGAATTTTATGCAGCAGATCTGACATATTGGAGTAATTTTTAAGGAACCTCTGCACCACCAAATTCAGCACATGCGCCAGGCAAGGGATTTGCGTCAAACTGGCTTGTCCCAGAGCTGCTACTATTTCGCCCATTATCGCACACCACCAGACCGGGCTTGAGGCTCACTGGCAGCAACCACTCATCGGTCTGTTGATCAAGGCCCGTCCACAGCTCCTGCGCATTGTGTGGTTTGTACCCCAAACAGATACGTTTTAAAACTGCCTGCTGTGCTGAAGTTGGTGGTGAAGGTGTGACGCTGACCGGATGAGGAGGCAGTAGAAGATGAGGAAGCCGAGTAGGAGGAGGAAGCAACAGGAGGCAAACTGAAGCGCCCTGCAATCCTCGTGGTGGAAGAACATGCGCCAAACTGCTATCTGCCTCAGGCCCAGCCGCCACTGCATTTAACCAGTATGCTGTTATGGAGATATAACGTCCCTGACCGTGCTTACTGGTCCACGTATCCGTAGTTAGGTGGACCTTGCCATGGATGGCGTTGCGCAGTGCACACCTTATTTTGTCCCCCACTTGGTTGTGCAGGGAAGGGATGGCACGCCTGGAAAAGTAGTGGCGGCTGGCTACGACGTACTGTAGGACAGCCCCGTCATAAGGCTTTTCAAAACTCTCTGTCTCCACCAGACGGAATGACAGCATTTTAAAGGGCAGTAATTTTGAAATGCTGGCATTCAGGGCCAGGTATCGCGGGTGGGTAGGGGGGTACTTCCTCTTCCACTCCAGTGTTTGGGAGATGGAGAGCTGAACGCTTCCGTGGGACATTGTGGAGATGCTTGGTGACCCAGGTGGTGATGTTGCTGGCAGATCCTGAGGTGGATGAAGAGGCCAAGACCTCAGCAGAAGAGGAAGCAGGAGGATCCAGAGACCTTTCTTGGTTTTTGAGGTGTCTACTCCACTGCAGCTCGTGCTTTGCACTTAGATGCCTGGTCATGCAGGTTGTGCTCAGGTTGAGAATGTTTATGCCTCGCCTCAGGCTCTTATTGCACAGCGTGCAAACCACTCGTGTCTTGTCGTCAGCACATTGTCTGAAGAACTGCCACGCCAGTGAACTCCTTGGAGCTGGCTTTGGTGTGCTCTGTCCCTTGCTGCGGTGGGCAGTAACAGGCGTACTGTCTAGGGGACGGCCGCTCTGCTTTTGCACCCTTCTCCCTCTTCTGCTGTGCTGGTGGCTCTGTGCGACCACCGCCTCTTCCTCCGAACTACACAGGTCACTCGCATGACCTTGATTCCATGTGGGGTTGAGGACCTCATCGTCCTCCACATCTTCCACCCAGTCTTCACCCCTGCCCTCCTTGTTGGTCTGCACACTATCGAAAGCCACAGCAGTTGGCACCTGTGTTTCGTCATCATCCAAGACGTGCTGCGATGGTCCTCCCATGTACTCATCTTGAAACATAAGTGGTTGGGCATCGGTGCACTCAATCTCTTCCACTTCTGGTGCAGGGATATGTGGATGGCCCTGGGAAACCCTGCTAACAGAGTCATCAAAAAGCAGAAGAGACTGCTGCATGACTTGGGGCTCAGACTTCTTGGCTGATTTGCAAGGGGGTGAGGTGAAAGACTGATGGCCATGGGCTGCAGGTGCCAACTCTGATCTTTCAGCAGGAGACTGGGTGGGAGACAATGTAAAGGAACTGGAACCACTGTCAGCAACCCAATCTACTATTGCCTGTACTTATTCTGGCCTCACCATTCGTAGAGCCGCATTAGGCCCGACCAAATACCGCTGAAGGTTCTGTCGTCTACTCGCACCTGAGGAGGGTGTTTCACTTGTGCGTGTAGCTGGCACAGATCGACCACGTCCTCTCCCTGCAACAGGAGCTCCACCAGCAGCACCACGACCAGAGCCACGTCCCTTATTTGACGCTCTTCTCATATTTCTCAAATTTAGGATCTTGCCTAAAATGGGTGTTTTAATAACAGAATAGAACAGCAGTATCTAACGCGTGTATCTCACAATGACAGATGCAGCAAAGGCTGCAAAATTAAGTTTTTTGCCCTAAATATGTGTTTTTTTAATACTAGAATAGCACAGTAGTATCTAAAGCGTGTATCTCACACTGACAGATGCAGACAAGGCCGCAAGTTAAGTATTTTGCCCTAAATGGGTCTTTTTAAACCCAGAAAATTATAGCTATATTTCTAGCTTAAATTGCACACTGACTAATGCGGCAGAGGCCCCAGATGGACGGTATTGCCAAAAATGGGTGTTTTTTAAAACCCAGAAAATCATAGAAGTATTTCAAGCTTGTTTTTAACAATCACAGATGCAGCAAAGGCTGCAATATTAAGTACTTTGCCCAAAATGGGTGGTTTTTTTTTACTTACAGAATGTGACAGCAGTATCTAAAGTGTGTATCTCACACTGACAGATGCAGCAAGGGCTGTAAAATTGAATATTTTGCCCAAAAAGGGTGTTTTTTAAAACCCAGAAAATTATAGCTGCATTTATAGCTTAAATTGCACACTGACAAATGCTGCAAATGGACCAGATGTAGGATATTGCCAAAAATGGGTGTTTTTTTAAACCCAGATTATTATATAGCTTGGAAGAAAGACGAGGCAGAGGGGATATGATAGAAACTTTTAAATACATAAAGGGAATCAACAAGGTAAAAGAGGAGAGAATATTTAAAAGAAGAAAAACTGCTACAAGAGGACATAGTTTTAAATTAGAGGGGCAAAGGTTTAAAAGTAAAATCAGGAAGTATTACTTTACTGAGAGAGTAGTGGATGCATGGAATAGCCTTCCTGCATGAAACACCTTCCTCTGGTGCACACAGGCGACAGGAAAGTCTGCATCATTTTGTAGGCCCGAATACTATTCGAAGAATGGTGAGGCCAGAAAAAAGTAGAGGCGGTAGTAGATTGGATGGCTGAGAGTGCCTCAAGTTCCATCACATTGTCTTTCACCCGGTCCACTACTGAAAGCACATAGTTGGCACCGGCTGCCCACAGGCATCCGTCTTCCACCTCAACCCCTTGCATATCAGCCAAGTCATGCAGCAGTCACATGCTTTTTGATGACTCTGCTGGCAGGGTTTTCATGGCCCATCCACCTAGCCCTGCCCCAGAAGTGACAGAGATCTAGTGCACTGATGCCCAATCACTTATGTTTGAGGATGAGGACATGGGAGAACCACCACAGCATGTCTCTGATGACGATGACGAAACACAGGTGTCAACTACATGCAGTGTGCAGACTGGCCAGGAGTGCAGGGGTGAGGAGTGGGTGGAAGATGATGTGGAGGATGATGAGGTCCTAGACCTCACATGGCATCCAGGTCATGCCAGTGACGTGTGGAGTTCGGAAGAAGAGGTGTGGGTCACAAAGCTCCAGATACACAGCAAAAGAGGGAGCAGGGTGCAAAAAAACTGCGGCCAGCCTCCAGCCAGTACGCTTGTTGCTGCCCAACGTGCCAAAAGACATAGCACACCAAAGCCAGTGCAAAGGAGTTCCCTGGCGTGGCAGTTCTTCAGGCAGTGTGCTGACAACAGGACATGGGGGGTTTGCACACTGTGCAGTCAGAGCCTGAAGTGAGGGATAAGTGTTCTAAACATGAGCACCACCTGCATGACCCGGCATCTAACTGCAAAGCACGAGCTGCAGTGGAGTAGACACCTGAAGAACCATGAAAGATCTGAGGCTTCTCATGCTCCCTCTTCTGCTGAGGTCTCAGTCTCTTCCTTCCCCTCTGGAGTGACAGGGGTACCTGCCAGCACGCAAAGAGAGGATGTCACAGCAAAACCACCACTGTCACTGAGCATCTCCAAACTATCCCATGGAAGCGTTCAGCTGTCCATCCCCCAAACACTGGAGAGAAAGAGAAAGTTCCCCCTACGACCCACAAGCCCAGGCCCTGAAGCGAGTATTTCAAAATTGCTGGCATTTGAAATGCAGTTTTAAAAACGTCATGACTGCAGCTGTTCCATGGTATGTGGTTCCCAGCTGCCACTACTTTTTAAGGCTGGCTGTCCCTGCACGAACAAGTGGCGGAAAAAATCAGGTGTGCGCTGTGCAATGCCATTTTTGGCAAGGTCCACATAACCATCGATATGTGGCCAGTAAGTACGGGCAGGGACGTTATATCTCCCTAACTGCTCCCTGGGTAAATGTAGTGGCAGCTGGGACTATGGCGGAAAGTGGTTTGGCACATGTCCTACCGCGACCGAGGATTGCTGGATGTTTCTCAGTGCCTCCTGTTGCCTCCTCCTCCTACTCCACCTCCTCCTCCTGTTCCTTCTCTACATCACATCAGCACAACACCTGCACCACCAACTTTAGCACAGCCAGGGAGAAACGACAGCAGGCTGTTCTGAAACTAATATACAGTATTTGAGGGTAGGATCTCACACCGCGCAGGAGCTATCGGCGGGAATGGAAGAACATACCGATGAGTGGTTGGTGCCTCTGAGCCTCAAGCCCGGCCTGGTGGTGTGCGACAACGGGCGAGATCTCGTGGCAGCTCTAGGCCTAGCCAGTTTGATGCACATCCCTTGCCTGGCGCATGTGCTAAACTTGGTGGTGCAGAGGTTCCCGAAAAATTACCCCGATATCTGCCTGTCTGCGCTGCAGCATAACTTCAGCTTTCCATCTCACCACCTCATATGCGACGTACCCACAAGGTGGAACTTCACCTTACACATGCTGGAGTGACTGTGTGAGGAGCAGCAAGCAATAGTGGAGTTTCAGCTGCAGCATGCATGGCTGAGTCGCTCTGCAGAACAGCGTCACTTCACCACCAACAAGTGGGCCTCCATGCAGGACATGTGTGCCGTATTGCGCTGTTTCGAGTACTCCACCAACATGGTCAGTGGTGATAACGCCGTCATCAGCGCAATATCACACTTCTATGTCTCCTTGAAAAAACGGTTTGGGCGCTAATGGATGAGGATGTGGCACAGGAGGAAGAGAAGGAGGAACAGGCCGAAATGTGGAAAAGCTTTGTCAGCATGCCACAAAATCCAGCACCACCATCTGATACGGACCGTCTTAGCAGGAGGCAGCATTTCAGCAATGTGATGTAACGGTACGTGTCCACACGTCTGCACGTACTTACTGATGGGTCAACTTCTGGGTCTCCAAATTGGGCACATGGCCTGAGCTTGCTCTTTACGCCTTGGAGGTGCTGGCCTGCCGCAGGCAAGTGTATTGTCCGAACTTGTGTCACGGCAGGGACTGTGATTCCGGATAGGCACATCTACCTGTCCACAGCCAACATGGACCAGCTCACGTTCATTAAGATGAACCAGGCATGGATCCCACAGGACTTATCAGTACCTTGGGAAGAGTAGAGAGGTATACCAGCTGCACCCAGCCATTGTTATACTCCAGCACACTTTGTGCATTCTCTTTGCCATTTCCCAATGTTTTGGGGCCGCCACAAACCACTTCCGTCTGCAACGCCACATCCGACTCCTCTGCCTCTTGCGCCTGCACCGCACATCCGCCTTCTCGACCTGAATTGCCACGTCCTCCTCCTTCTCCACTCGGACCTCTGCCACCTGGCTCAAGATTATTATGTCTTATATTGGCAGAGTAGAGAACTGTACCTACCACACTTCAAAGGTCTCACACAGAATTAACAGACACATATTAAAAAACAAAACAGAAACAGTGTTGGCTTTCTCCCCCGCCTCCTCCACCACGTCCCCCTCCTCCTCCACTTGGACCTCTACCATCTGGCTCAAGATTATTATGTCTTATATTGGCAGAGTAAAGAAATATACCAACCACACCCCAAAAAAGGGCTAACGGTCACACACAGAATTAACAGACACATTTAAAAAAAAAAACAGAACAAAAGCGAAACAGTGTTGGCTTCTTCCTCCAACTCCTCCACCTCTTCCACCTACACTGCCACATCCACAGCCTCCTCAACTTTCTACTCCACTTGGACCTCCACTTCCTGGTTCAATATTATTATTTTTTATTTTTATGTATTTTTTATGTTATTTTGTCATTACCCTATCCACATTTGTTTGCAGGCCAATTGTACTACTCTTACCCCATTTTGGATCCTTTTGCAGCCCTCTAGCCCTGTCCATGACTTTTTTTTTACAGCATTTTAGTTCCCCAAAGTTCTGGTCCCCAATGAGTTCAATGGAGTTTGGTGTTCATGGTCAAGTTCGAAACTCATTTTGGTTGAAACAGTCAAACCCAAATATCCAGCGGTCCGCTCATCGCTAATCCCTACATAATGCTTCTACGGAAAAGAAACATGCAATCTAGTCTTTGTAAAAAGAAAGAAATATTGAATGTCTCATACCAGGAGTCCAGCTCTGTCTGGGTAACTAAGCTTTAGCAGTATTGAGAAAATAAACTTTGATTGGCTGCCTGAGAGGCCTTGGTTGGGGAAGTAAGCCAGACTACATTCCCATGGGTTTCTGAGAAAAATATCTGAAAATCTTGCATCTGCTGGCATCAGATAAGCTTAGGACATTTTGAATATCTTTTCCAGAAACCCAGAGGGGCATTGCCTATACTACAATATTCTACACACATACTACTCATGCTAGGCACTCTCCATAGTGAGAAAGCGTACCCTTCAGTCAACATATACACTGCGTGCAGAATTATTAGGCAAATGAGTATTTTGACCACATCATCCTCTTTATGCATGTTGTCTTACTCCAAGCTGTATAGGCTCGAAAGCCTACTACCAATTAAGCATATTAGGTGATGTGCATCTCTGTAATGAGAAGGGGTGTGGTCTAATGACATCAACACCCTATATTAGGTGTGCATAATTATTAGGCAACTTCCTTTCCTTTGGCAAAATGGGTCAAAAGAAGGACTTGACAGGCTCAAAAAAGTCAAAAATAGTGAGATATCTTGCAGAGGGATGCAGCACTCTTAAAATTGCAAAGCTTCTGAAGCGTGATCATCGAACAATCAAGTGTTTCATTCAAAATAGTCAACAGGGTCACAAGAAGCGTGTGGAAAAACCAAGGCGCAAAATAACTGCCCATGAACTGAGAAAAGTCAAGCGTGCAGCTGCCAAGATGCCACTTGCCACCAGTTTGGCCATATTTCAGAGCTGCAACATCACTGGAGTGCCCAAAAGCACAAGGTGTGCAATACTCAGAGACATGGCCAAGGTAAGAAAGGCTGTAAGAGGACCACCACTGAACAAGACACACAAGCTGAAACGTCAAGACTGGGCCAAGAAATATCTCAAGACTGATTTTTCTAAGGTTTTATGGACTGATGAAATGAGAGTGAGTCTTGATGGGCCAGATGGATGGGCCCGTGGCTGGATTGGTAAAGGGCAGAGAGCTCCAGTCCGACTCAGACGCCAGCAAGGTGGAGGTGGAGTACTGGTTTGGGCTGGTATCATCAAAGATGAGCTTGTGGGGCCTTTTCGGGTTGAGGATGGAGTCAAGCTCAACTCCCAGTCCTACTGCCAGTTTCTGGAAGACACCTTCTTCAAGCAGTGGTACAGGAAGAAGTCTGCATCCTTCAAGAAAAACATGATTTTCATGCAGGACAATGCTCCATCACACGCGTCCAAGTACTCCACAGCGTGGCTGGCAAGAAAGGGTATAAAAGAAGAAAATCTAATGACATGGCCTCCTTGTTCACCTGATCTGAACCCCATTGAGAACCTGTGGTCCATCATCAAATATGAGATTTACAAGGAGGGAAAACAGTACACCTCTCTGAACAGTGTCTGGGAGGCTGTGGTTGCTGCTGCACGCAATGTTGATGGTGAACCGATCAAAACACTGACAGAATCCATGGATGGCAGGCTTTTGAGTGTCCTTGCAAAGAAAGGTGGCTATATTGGTCACTGATTTGTTTTTGTTTTGTTTTTGAATGTCAGAAATGTATATTTGTGAATGTTGAGATGTTATATTGGTTTCACTGGTAAAAATAAATAATTGAAATGGGTATATATTTGTTTTTTGTTAAGTTGCCTAATAATTATGCACAGTAATAGTCACCTGCACACACAGATATCCCCCTAAAATAGCTAAAACTAAAAACAAACTAAAAACTACTTCCAAAAATATTCAGCTTTGATATTAATAAGTTTTTTGAGTTCATTGAGAACATGGTTGTTGTTCAATAATAAAATTAATCCTCAAAAATACAACTTGCCTAATAATTCTGCACTCCCTGTATATGTTTCCGCGAAACCCAGAGTAGCATGCTAGTCTCGCTCTCTATATCTTTCTGGTCCTACAGTTTTTTCAGACCAGAGGGTATTATATGCCAACTTTCAAGGCAATTGGAGCATATTTCATTTAACCCCTTCAGGACCCTGCCATTTTTCACCTTAAGGACCAGGCCATTTTTTGCAAACATGTGGTGACATGTGCCACTTTATGTGGTGATAACTTTAAAACGCTTTTACTTATTCAAGCCATTCTGAGATTGTTTTCTTGTCAAGAAGATTAGAAGCAAATCTTAAAATTTTTAAGAAAATTTCCAAAACCAAATTTTTAAAGGACCAGTTCAGGTCTGAAGTCACTTTGTGGGGCTTACATAATAGAAACCACCCATAAATGGCCTCTTTTTAAAAATTACACCGCTCAAGGTATTCAAAACTGATTTTACAAACTTTGTTAACCCTTTAGGTGTTTCCCGAGAATTAAAGGAAAATGTAGATGACATTTTTTGGCAAATTTTCCATTGTAATCCATTTTTTCCCGCTAACAAAGCAAGGGTTAAAAGCCAAACAAAACTCTATATTTATTACCCTGATTCTGTAGTTTACACAAACACCCCATATGTGGTCGTAAACTGCTGTATGGGCACACGGCAGGGTGCAGAAGGAAAGGAACACCATATGGTACCGTATTTGGAAGGCAGATTTCACTGGGATAATTTTAAGTTGCCATGTCACATTTGAAGACCCCCTGATGCACCCCTAGAGTAGAAACTCCAAAAAAGTGACCCCATTTTGGAAACTACGGTATAAGTTGGCAGTTTTTTTGGTACTATTTTAGGGTACATATGATTTTTGGTTGCTCTATATTACACTTTTTGTGAAGCAAGGTAACAAAAAATAGCTGTTTTGGCACGGTTTTAATTTTTACAATGTTCATCTGACAGGTTAGATCACATGTGCTATTTTTATAGAGCAGGTTGTTATGGACACGACAATACCAAATATGTAAAAAAAAACTAAATAAGTTTAGAATTTCTTTTATAAATAAAAATATTTTTTTTTGACTCAATTTTACCAGTGTCATGAAGTACAATACGTGACGAGAAAACAACCTCAGAATGTCCTGTATAAGTAAAAGCGTTTTAAAGTTATCACCACATAAAGTGTCAGATTTGCAAAAAATGGCCAGATCCTTAAGGTGAAATATGGCGGGGTCCTTAAGGGGCTAAAGCACAAAAGCACTGATACAGCAGGGTGTACTATACCATTAGGGAATAAAAAAATGAAATGGCAGTTACACTTTAAGTACCCTGAGGTGGACAGTCATAGGCCAGGGAAGAATTAGGGTCCTCAAGTGCTTTTTCCAAGCTGGAATAGGAGATGCCTATCCAGCAAGTGCTGGCCATGGCCTGTAGCAGACGATGGACACACAGGACTCAGGTGGCTGGGCAAGCTGCTGGGAGGCAGAGGAGGTCCAGCAGGCCTGTAATACTGGAGAGCAATGGCGGAAGTAGCATTAAGGTATTTGGTGCAGTGTCCATACCCATCCAGGGGAGCAAGAGAGCGTCAGGCACGGGCAGCCAGCATAACAAATAATAATAAAATTATATTTTCAGATAAAATAACCTAAAATTACAAATACTTACTGGATACATGTTATTGAATTAAGATTATCTTTAAAGTTAGGAATATATTTATTCTTTACAAAGGGAGTAAGTTCTAATATAACTCCGATTATCAGATCTGCTGGTTTTGTGGCAGACTCAACATCATCAATTAGCTCAAGACTGCACAGAGAATCCTGGGAATGTCCTCCAGCTGTGGTAATGAGTATCAGGAGTAGAAGGTATAGATATGTGCTCATCATTTGTCCTAATAGAAAAGAAAAACATGACATGGATTTGTTTTATAGTTGTCATAGTGCTAAGGCTTCGTTCACATCACCGTTCAGCCTTCCTGTTCTCCTGCTCCGTTCAGGAGCACACGGGTGGCTTCCGTTTTTTGCGGATCTGTGGTTTGCGGACCGCAAAAAACGGGACGGTCGTGTGCATGAGGCCTTACTTTATCAGGCTTTGTTCACATCACCGTTCAGCCTTTCCGTTCTCCTGCTCCGTTTAGTAAAGGGCGGATTCGGCACATAACTGAGTCGAACAGAACCTTAGGACCCCATAGACTATAATGGGGTCCGTTAGGTTTCCGCTCAAATATGCAGGACTTTTGTCTCCGCTTCAAAAATCTTCCTCTGAGCGGAAACCTAACGGACCTCATTATAGTCTATGGGGTCCTTAGGTTCCGTTCGGCTTAGTTATGTACCGAATCCGTCCTTTCCTAAATGGAGCAGGAGAACGGAAAGGCTGAACGGTGATGTGAACAAAGCCTAATAAAGTAAGGCCTCATTCACACGACCGTCCCGTTTTTTTGCAGTCTGCAAACCGCGGATCCGCAAAAAACAGAAGTCGCCTGTGTGCCTTCTGCAATTTGCGGAATGGAACGGGCGGCCCATTGTAGAAATGCCTATTCTTGTCCGCAAAACATTTCCTATGTTACATGTTATACATCTTTTGCGACCCCATTGAAGTGAATAGGTCCGCATCTGAGCCTCAAAAACTGCGCCTCAATGCGGACCAGACCTACGGTCGTGAGCATGAGGCCTAACAGTATCATTTGCAGTTCTTTATGCAGCTGTTGCTTTCTTTAATACTTGTACCTGGGAGATAACAAATGTCCAAACAGCGAGAGAGAGAAAAATCTTCCAGCACTTAAAAACATATCAAAAAGGTTTGATACAGACACTCACACGTTTCGAACAATAAAATCCATGTTCTTAGTCATAGGCTAGTATAAAGTCTAGTATCTGAACCCTCCCAGGTATACAATACATCAGTCACCACCTCAGGTGCTCTAACAATTAACTCACTAGTTCTGTGTATTTTGACTATTCCGCTCACTACTAGTGAGTTGCTTGTTAGAGCCAATTCATTTGGATGCTAGACTTCATACTGGTGAAGTGCTGGAAGAATTTTTTTTCTCTCTTTATACCTAACGGGTCTTTAACCACTTGCTTACCGCCGCACAACGTTATACGTCGTGGCGGTAGGCTCTTATCTGTATCCCGAGGTATAAAAGTTTCTAATTACATCACGATCTGCAGGCGGAACGTACTGCCGCAGATAGCTGTGACTGTGCTGTTATTAGACAGCTGTGGTCACAGGGAGGTGTGTAGTGGCCACCTGGAGTGGTCAGGCAGTAATAGACACTTAAAGAAAAGGGACCCGCTCACCAATATCCCCTCAGGGTAGGTGCTCTAGCTCAAAAATTGAGTCACCCCTCAAAATAAAGGCTAAATATGTAAAAAATTGAGCTGGCACTCATATATGGAAAAAGAACATGGTTTATTATAGTAGGGATAATATCACCTGTCACATATGGATCTTCATTAAAATACAATAAAATAAAAAATAAAAAATTAAAATTAAAAATTAAAAATAATAACAAAACCGATAGATTAAAATATATGTATCAATTCAATAGTACAGAAGCCAGCAGCACCAAATGTCCATGGGCCTAAATAGGTCCTTGGTGAAATTATATAGACAATCGTGCTGTCGGTCTCTGCGGCTGCAAATGGTAATTTCCTTGTACATACAATCAAATAGATTCCATAGGTAACCTATATATTAGGAATATCCCGCATCAACAGAATAAAATGTACCGCATCAACAGAAGACTATAATTCTCTATAGGGTAACTTTCAGTAGAAATATATCTATATCCACTCCGGCTTGTCACAGCCACTATCTCTGGCTGTGACCTTCCGTCATTGCTTGTTCGGCGCTCCTCGCTGAAGTTCCGTTCCTGTGTCATTTGTGGTTCTTTATGGGTTAACTCCCCTGTGTGCCTATTAGGAGTTAATCCTCTGTCTGCTCCATGGGTGTGGTCTCTTTGCTGCACCCATGGAACCTGTATATAAGGCTGAGGTTTCCTCAGTTCTGTGTCAGCTCTCCTGGTGTGTGTTGTCTTGTCCTGCTCCTGGTTTGTACTCTCTCTCCCATGCTGCTGACCCATGGGATCCGTGTCTGTCTGCCTGTGCTCTGTGGGTTTCCCTACTTGTTCATTTGCGTCCTCTTTCCTGTCCATTTTGATGTCTTTTTGTTATCTGTTCTGTCAGTTATGTTTTAGTTACTTTGTGTTTATTCTGATGTCTGTGTTCAGCAAGCCTTTGCAGCAGAGTGGCATGACAAGGCCATGCAGTTTACTACTGGTGGAGCAAGTCCTTCTCTGCTCATTGCCACTCCTGCTCCCTTGCGTGAACTCCTGCTTGTATTATTAGTTGCCCTGTTTTGTATTCATATGTCTGTGTTCAGCAAGCCTTTGCAGCAGAGTGGCATGACAAGGCCATGCAGTTTACTACTGGTGGAGCAAGTCCTTCTCTGCTCATTGCCACTCCTGCTCCCTTGCATGATCTCCTGCTTGTGTTATTATTTGCCCTGTTTTGTATTTACCTGTCTGTAATGTTTGCCTATGTGCCGTCGGTACCTTCTGGTACCTGTTGTCCATTCGTCCCTGCTGTCACTGTCTAGTTCACGCTCCAGAGTGGACCCTGGCAACTTTCTGCGGCAAAGTCTAACCCTACCATCTAGGGCTCTAGTGAACACCAGGAGTTGCTTAGTCACGCCCCTCTGGAGTATTACTAGACAGTGGCGCAGTGGGGGTTTTCTCCCACTGTGCTGACGGTACATAGAGCTCATGTTTTGTCTGTGCTGCCTTCCATGTTTTTGTTTGTGCAATAAACTCTTATGTGTCTGTACCTGATTTCCGTTTATTGCTTGACGACGCGGTGGTCTCTCCTGGGACCTCCAACTCGTGACACGGCTGTTATACTGTTGCAAGCAGATGCCTGTAAGCAAATTTCAAATACGTAGATGTTTGCTCTGTCGCAACTTTCAGAACAGGATAATATGTCTGTATTTGCAATATATATGCTGATGGTCTTTTATTTGAAATTGTCGGCCAGGTAAGTCCGTGATAAAAGAATATCAGCTGGATCGCAATTAATTACTTGCGCACAGAATATGTTGCCATATAGATGCTGGTTAATGGCTCTATTTATTCATTATGTGGCCGCAACTTAAATTGCCCAAGTCCGTTTTGCTTTTTGTAGAAGAGATCTCCTATGCAATTTCCCACAAGTGTGGGCTTACCTCCCTCTGCGCTCGGTGGGACTGTAATAGTAGTCTTTTCCTCCGCTTGGAATGCCGGCGTCCCGGCTGCGGTGTTAGCGTCCCTCGTGTCTCTCGCCGCTACTCCTCATGTGGTGCTCTTGTGTGAGGTAGGCGGCCACTTGTTTTTGAGCGCTGACGGAGTAATACACCTGATCCTCTTCCGGTGTATATCAATGGGATCCTTTCCTTGGTACAAAGTGCACTTATATTCCAAATAGGATTCGGGGTGTCTAGTCCAAGATTGTTGCCAAGATTCTCACCAAACGCGTTTCGGGGAGACGCTGTCCCCTTCCTCAGTGGTATTACCCCGACTCCATTCTCTGCGGATTATATACTCGTCCTCGGTACTCTTGAAAAACCGTACTGGATCCTGCTTATACCTAAAAACCGGTCCAGACTACTAAACATACATATTTTTCCCTTGCGGTTATGATGTGTTTCTTTATATTTATATATATATATATACTACAATACATTTTTCGTTTCATATGCAATATTGCTATATGTAGAACAGCAAATTATATTACATTGTTACAATCTCATTATATTTGAATCAATCCCATGCAAATACATCATACATTATAAATTAAATTAAACAATCTCCACATGACAAGGAATAAATTGCCCTGTGTCAATACATATATATATAAAAATAAATATAAATAAATATAAAGGAATACTTGTTAAAAATATAAATAGCTAAACACGGGTTAGATGTTTATAATGTCTTGATCACATACATCACTATAACTACATTTTAGAACCTTAGATGACATCCATTGTAAAAACGAATCTCTCTTTCTCCTATTGTGGAGAGGTTTCTAATCAAATACTTCTTATGGATATTTTGGGGATCATAGATGGTAGAGTGAGGGGGGCCACGTGTGGGGTAGAGGCGGAGTTGCAGTGCTGAAAAAAAGCCTGACATGCAACTCCGCATCGACACCCAAACGCACCACCCTATAAAAAGCCGAAAATTTCTAATTCGGCATTTAAGCCCCTTGGTAGGAGGCTCCTAAATTCATATATTTTTCTAGACTCGGCTCTAGACAATCTCTCAATCTGGTTCCCTCCTCGCCAGTGTTTCTCCACCTTCTCCAGTGCCATGAACGAGAGACCCCTAGGGTCTTTATTATGTACCTCTTTGAAATGTCTGGATAGTGAATGTTTTTCATAGCCTTTGGCTATGTTATTCAGATGTTCCGCTATCCTGACCTTCAGGGTTCGTTTAGTTCTTCCTATATACTGTCTCGAACATGGACACTGGATCATGTAGATAACATTTGTGGTGTTACATGTGAGGAACGTCTTAATAGTCATCGAGTGAGAGTTTTGTGTTGATATGTCCATTGTTGTTTTTCTAGGTAATTTAGTTTTTCTGCAACCTATACATTTTCCACATCTAAAAAAGCCCTTTGGTTGGAGCCAGTTAGATGTCAGGCCTCCCTTGTGTTGCTCTTTCACTGACGGGGCTATTTGAATCCCCAAATTTGGGGCCCTTGAATAGGTGATTTTCGGGGTTGGAGGCAAAAGCATCCCTATTGTCTTGTCATTGTGTAGGAGATGCCAATGGGATTTGATGATAGATTCTATCTGTTTAGCCTGGGTATTGAATGGTAGAATAATTTTAAATTCTGGATTGTCTCCATCTTTAATCTTAGGTGTCTGTTCAAAAAACTCCTTCCTATCTAGGTTTCTTACTTTGATTAGGGCCTCATTAACCACTGATTCAGGATAGTTCTTTTCTCTGAATTGATTAGTCATTAAATTGGCTTCCTCCTCGAATTTGTCATCTTCGGTACAGTTCCGCTTTAATCTGCGGAACTGTCCGAAGGGTACATTCGTTAGCCACCTTGGTAGGTGGCAACTCGAGAAGGGAATATAGCCATTTCTGGCTGTGGGTTTTTGAAATGTGTTACAAACATATTTATTGTTCTTCCTTGTGATTTGGATATCCAGAAATACTACCTTCTCCTCTCCAATATTGGAGGTGAACCTCAGGTTATTTATATTGTCATTGATTTTGACGATGAAACTATCTAAATTTTCTTGTGATCCGTTCCAAATGAAAATAATGTCATCAATATAACGCCGCCATAGGACCAGGTCAGCCCCCAGTTCCGGGTCTATGTTGTTAAATTCCCATTGCGCCAAAAATAAATTGGCGTAACTGGGGGCAAACCTGGTACCCATGGCGGTTCCCCTTTTCTGTAAATAAAACTGGTCAGTAAAAGAAAAATAATTGTGATGTAAAATGTGATCAACTCCCTCCGATAAATAATCTATTTGGTCGACATTCCATGTCGTATCCTTCAAGAGCTGTTCTCTCAAGGCCAGAATGCCCTGATCATGATCGATAATGGTATAGAGAGAATGGACGTCCAGGGTACCCATAATCCAATGGTCCTGCACGTCCAGGCCCTCTAATGTTTTTACAATATCGGTAGTATCTCGTATATATGACCTTATTTTTCTCACTTGTGGCTGCAGTAAGGCATCTATATATTGTGATAAGTTCACTGTTAGTGACCCAATACCCGAAATAATGGGTCGGCCCGGTGGGTCCACACTATTTTTGTGGACCTTCGGTAAACAGTAGAAAATGGGCCTCCTACCCGGTGTATCCATAATAAAATTATATTCTTGGTCTGTCAAGATTCTCGTTTGTAACCCTTTTTCACAGTATAGAGCAAGGGCACTTTTGAAATCTTCTGTAGGATCTTTCTTTAATGTGGTATATGTTGATGGGTCTAAAAGTTGTCTGAGGCATTCTTTATTGTACTGATCTTCCCCCCAGACAACTATTGCCCCCCCCTTATCCGCAGGACGGATAACTACTTGATGATTTTTCTGTAATTGTTTTATAGCTCCTATTTCCCCATTGGATAGGTTGTTTCTGTATCTCTTTTTTATTTTCAATTTTTCTAAATCTGTCTCCACATTTTTTTGAAACGTGGCCATTTCAGGACCAATCTCCGCTCTAGGAAATTTTTTTGATTTCTTTTTCAATTGTGTGTGAATAAATGTATCCTTAATTGGGTTGTCCCTAACTAATGCAGGATATTCCTAATATATAGGTTACCTATGGAATCTATTTGATTGTATGTACAAGGAAATTACCATTTGCAGCCGCAGAGACCGACAGCACGATTGTCTATATCATTTCACCAAGGACCTATTTAGGCCCATGGACATTTGGTGCTGCTGGCTTCTGTACTATTGAATTGATACATATATTTTAATCTATCGGTTTTGTTATTATTTTTTATTTTCATTTTTCATTTTTTATTTTTTATTTTATTGTATTTTAATGAAGATCCATATGTGACAGGTGATATTATCCCTACTATAATAAACTATGTTCTTATTCCATATATGAGTGACAGCTCAATTTTTTACATAGTTAGCCTTTATTTTGAGGGGTGACTCAATTTTTGAGCTAGAGCACCTACCCATAGGGGATATTGGTGAGCGGGTCCCTTTTCTTTAATTACTCTTTGGACCATTTAATTCACCCGTTTTGGGATCCAGCTCCCTTTACCCCCATCATGGATATATGGAATTACATGGAAAGCAAACAGCTTAAGGCTGAAAATTATAATTTTGAATATATAGAAGGAGGTGATGATACTAGAATAGAAGAAAGATCCCTGACAGAGGCCTTCAGAAATCTGGAGGACCTCTTGCATAAAAAACTCAGGCAGATCTGGGAGATACGTTCCCTTCAGCTATATCTAAATCATAATAAAATCCCAAAAGGTTTACAGCTATTCAAAATTCCCGCACAAGATCTAGCGGGAGATGAATTTAATAAGGAATGGGAGGAATTATTATATACGCAATCAAGAGCCTTGATCGAATTCATTATTAAAAGGAGAGTAATAATAAGGGAAAAATTATCTGAAAAAATAACAAAAATAAAAACAATATTAGATAAATTCCCGAAAGACCAAGTATATGATATGTGGCAAGAAAGATTACAAAACAGTATAGACAAAGCAGAACAAGAAATTATAGCCAGAAAAACGAAAAAACATAGAAATACAAATAAAAAAGAGGATAGAAAGGATACTAGGGAAGAACAACATCTACAACCCCAAAGGAATGATAATTCCCATCCTAAATATGATGAGCATAGAGAACCAAAAAGATACAACATACCAACTCAAAATAGGTATGAGACTCTGGCTAATCATTCTTTTTTAGACCAAACTCCGCCCCACCACTCTCCGCGATTGAAACAGAGACAACCACAATCACCAGAACACAGAAGAATTACACCAGAGCACAGGAGGACAGCAGTACACACACACAGGACACCATACAATTTGAGATACAGAGCACCACAGATAGACAGGAATCAGGCATACTCGAGATCGAATCAGGACAGACACAAAATATGGACACCAGAGACACAGACCAATCTAGGTCCGAGGGATACACTAGAGACATATCACAGGGAAAATCCTCAAAAAAGAGGAAGACACGGAGATCACTTAGAAAGAGGGGATCACAGAAAACATCACTAGCAACAATGGATAATATTATTAATATTAGTGGAATTAATTTAACCAATGCACAAATCACACTGTTAAACAAGGGTTTGAAGTTTGCACCTTCTTCTTCACTGAATAAGTTTGACACCTATATAGGCATCCAGAAATTCATTCGTAAAATTTGCCTAAGGAAATATTTTATTAAAAATCCATTAGTTAGGGACAACCCAATTAAGGATACATTTATTCACACACAATTGAAAAAGAAATCAAAAAAATTTCCTAGAGCGGAGATTGGTCCTGAAATGGCCACGTTTCAAAAAAATGTGGAGACAGATTTAGAAAAATTGAAAATAAAAAAGAGATTCAGAAACAACCTATCCAATGGGGAAAGGAGCTATAAAACAATTACAGAAAAATCATCAAGTTGTCTGGGGGGAAGATCAGTACAATAAAGAATGCCTCAGACAACTTTTAGACCCATCAACATATACCACATTAAAGAAAGATCCTACAGAAGATTTCAAAAGTGCCCTTGCTCTATACTGTGAAAAAGGGTTACAAACGAGAATCTTGACAGACCAAGAATATAATTTTATTATGGATACACCGGGTAGGAGGCCCATTTTCTACTGTTTACCGAAGGTCCACAAAAATAGAGTGGACCCACCGGGCCGACCCATTATTTCGGGTATTGGGTCACTAACAGTGAACTTATCACAATATATAGATGCCTTACTGCAGCCACAAGTGAGAAAAATAAGGTCATATATACGAGATACTACCGATATTGTAAAAACATTAGAGGGCCTGGACGTGCAGGACCATTGGATTATGGGTACCCTGGACGTCCAGTCCCTCTATACCATTATCGATCATGATCAGGGCATTCTGGCCTTGAGAGAACAGCTGTTGAAGGATACGACATGGAATGTCGACCAAATAGATTATTTATCGGAGGGAGTTGATCACATTTTACATCACAATTATTTTTCTTTTACTGACCAGTTTTATTTACAGAAAAGGGGAACCGCCATGGGTACCAGGTTTGCCCCCAGTTACGCCAATTTATTTTTGGCGCAATGGGAATTTAACAACATAGACCCGGAACTGGGGGCTGACCTGGTCCTATGGCGGCGTTATATTGATGACATTATTTTCATTTGGAACGGATCACAAGAAAATTTAGATAGTTTCATCGTCAAAATCAATGACAATATAAATAACCTGAGGTTCACCTCCAATATTGGAGAGGAGAAGGTAGTATTTCTGGATATCCAAATCACAAGGAAGAACAATAAATATGTTTGTAACACATTTCAAAAACCCACAGCCAGAAATGGCTATATTCCCTTCTCGAGTTGCCACCTACCAAGGTGGCTAACGAATGTACCCTTCGGACAGTTCCGCAGATTAAAGCGGAACTGTACCGAAGATGACAAATTCGAGGAGGAAGCCAATTTAATGACTAATCAATTCAGAGAAAAGAACTATCCTGAATCAGTGGTTAATGAGGCCCTAATCAAAGTAAGAAACCTAGATAGGAAGGAGTTTTTTGAACAGACACCTAAGATTAAAGATGGAGACAATCCAGAATTTTGAATTATTCTACCATTCAATACCCAGGCTAAACAGATAGAATCTATCATCAAATCCCATTGGCATCACCTACACAATGACAAGACAATAGGGATGCTTTTGCCTCCAACCCCGAAAATCACCTATTCAAGGGCCCCAAATTTGGGGATTCAAATAGCCCCGTCAGTGAAAGAGCAACACAAGGGAGGCCTGACATCTAACTGGCTCCAACCAAAGGGCTTTTTTAGATGTGGAAAATGTATAGGTTGCAGAAACTAAATTCCCTAGAAAAACAACAATGGCCATATCAACACAAAACTCTCACTCGATGACTATTCCTCACGTGTAACACCACAAATGTTATCTACCTGATCCAGTGTCCATGTTCGAGACAGTATATAGGAAGAACTAAACGAACCCTGAAGGTCAGGATAGCGGAACATCTGAATAACATAGCCAAAGGCTATGAAAAACATTCACTATACAGACATTTCAAAGAGGTACATAATAAAGACCCTAGGGGTCTCTCGTTCATGGCACTGGAGAAGGTGGAGAAACACTGGCGAGGAGGGAACCAGATTGAGAGATTGTCTAGAGCCGAGTCTAGAAAAATATATGAATTTAGTAGCCTCCTACCAAGGGGCTTAAATGCCGAATTAGAAATTTTCGGCTTTTTATAGGGTGGTGCGTTTGGGTGTCGATGCGGAGTTGCATGTCAGGCTGTTTTTCAGCACTGCAACTCCACCTCTACCCCACACGCGCCCCCCCTTACTCGACCATCTATGATCCCGAAAATATCCATAAGAAGTATTTGATTAGAAACCTCTCCACAATAGGAGAAAGAGAGATTAGTTTTTACAATGGATGTCATCTAAGGTTCTAAAATGTAGTTATAGTGATGTATGTGATCAAGACATTATAAACATCTGACCCGTATTTTAGCTATTTATATTTTTAACAAGTATTCCTTTATTTTTATTTATATTTATTTTTATATATATATGTATTGACACAGGGCAATTTATTCCTTGTCATGTGGAGGTTGTTTAATTTAATTTATAATGTATGATGTATTTGCATGGGATTGATTCAAATATAATGAGATTGTAACAATGTATCATAATTTGCTGTTCTACATATAGCAATATTGCATATGAAACGAAAAATGTATGTAGTATATATATATAAATATAAAGAAACACATCATAACCGCAAGGGAAAAATATGTATGTTTAGTAGTCTGGACCGGTTTTTAGGTATAAGCAGGATCCAGTACGGTTTTTCAAGAGTACCGAGGACGAGTATATAATCCGCAGAGAATGGAGTCGGGGTAATACCACTGAGGAGGGGGACAGCGTCTCCCCGAAACGCGTTTGGTGAGAATCTTGGCAACAATCTTGGACTAGACACCCCGAATCCTATTTGGAATATAAGTGCACTTTGTACTAAGGAAAGGATCCCATTGATATACACCGGAAGAGGATCAGGTGTATTACTCCGTCAGCGCTCAGAAACAAGTGGCCGCCTACCTCACACAAGAGCACCACGTGAGGAGTAGCGGCGAGAGACACGAGGGACGCTAACACCGCAGCCGGGACGCCGGCATTCCAAGCGGAGGAAAAGACTACTATTACAGTCCCACCGAGCGCAGAGGGAGGTAAGCCCACACTTGTGGGAAATTGCATAGGAGATCTCTTCTACAAAAAGCAAAACGGACTTGGGCAATTTAAGTTGCGGCCACATAATGAATAAATGGAGCCATTAACCAGCATCTATATGGCAACATATTCTGTGCGCAAGTAATTAATTGCGATCCAGCTGATATTCTTTTATCACAGACTTACCTGGCCGACAATTTCAAATAAAAGACCATCAGCATATATATTGCAAATACAGACATATTATCCTGTTCTGAAAGTTGCTACAGAGCAAACATCTACGTATTTTAAATTTGCTTACAGGCATCTGCTTGCAACAGTATAACAGCCGGAGTGGATATAGATATATTTCTACTGAAAGTTACCCTATAGAGAATTATAGTCTTCTGTTGATGTGGTACATTTTATTCTGTTGATGCGGGATATTCCTAATATATAGGTTACCTATTGAATCTATTTGATTGTATGTACAAGGAAATTACCATTTGCAGCCGCAGAGACCGACAGCACGATTGTCTATATCGTTTCACCAAGGACCTATTTAGGCCCATGGACATTTGGTGCTGCTGGCTTCTGTACTATTGAATTGATACATATATTTTAATCTATCGGTTTTGTTATTATTTTTTATTTTCATTTTTCATTTTTTATTTTTTATTTTATTGTATTTTAATGAAGATCCATATGTGACAGGTGATATTATCCTTACTATAATAAACCATGTTCTTATTCCATATATGAGTGCCAGTTCAATTTTTTACAGTAATAGACACTTGTAGCTGGATTCCATTGTAAAATCTAAAAGCCGTCATGAAGCGCTTCAGGTAAGAGAGCCACCTGCTGGCTATAAAATGAAATGTCAGCCTGCAGGCTGGGAATTAACCTCTTCCTGCCATGACTGTGGCAGAAAGGGGTTAATTCACTTAAAAAATAAATAAATTATAAAAAAAAAGAACCTTAAAATGTCCAAATTTCCCCAAGATGAAAACCATAAAAAATATGTCATTTTGAAGGGGCTTGTTGCATTTTGGCGCTGTACAAGATTTTTTGGCAGTACAATGCTATAGAACCAGCAATAGAAAAATAGGCGCCAAAATCCAAAATGTGCTCCAGTCTTATGAAGTCTTGCTGCGGGAACAGCCAGTAGATAAATTACATAAATAGTGTCCATTTTCAGGGTACAAGAGTACAGGAATGGTTTTAGAAATGTTTTGTCTTGAAACATTTTGAAATAGAAAAAAAATTGATAAGAAAGGAAAAAGAAAATTCTGAATTTTCAGTTTTTTCTTAAATATTCTTTTTTTAAAATATTATATCCATCATCTAATGGCACAAAAGAAAGATCTAAGGTGTCCCTTGAAAAATAATATCAAAATCATGTAGGCTGGCTCTGAAATTAATCAGTTATTTGCAGGTAGATAGACGCATTGCTACAACTGAAAACGTGGTTAATGCAGTGACAGTAATAGTAAATAATGCCATAGATCTTCTGTGCAGTCCTTGCTTGTCCTCGTTGGTAGTGGGCAAACTGACAGGCAACAGTGTTTGCGCTGCCCCCCGCAATGAACCCTTCAGATGCCACATTCAACCCTGATTGCGGCATCTGACACATTAAGGCTTTTCAGGGATGAATCAGGGTTTAAAAACAAAAAAATACATACACCTCATCCATCTGCTCACAGAGAGATCTTGATCGAAGAAAACAAGCAAAATCTCTAACGTGATGACGTGATGTTGGGTGGACGATGACGTTGGGTGGATGATGACGTCCCCAAGGCCGGCCAGCGTATGTGAGCAAATGGATGAAGCATGTATTTCTTTAGTTTTTTACCGAAATTTCAGTAAAAATTTATTTGTTACCAAGAAGCGTGACATTTGTGAAATTCGGCTCTGTGCCAAATCGAATTTCCCCTCAAATTCAGATCGAAGTCAATTCCTTTGACTTTGATTCATTGAAAACTACTCCTTGGCTACCTGCCACCTGAAGAGTGGTGTATCCTGTGCAGCTCTTCTCTCTCCTCCTTCCCTGCCCACCATCTGGAGAGTTGTCTCATCCGTGCAGCCTTCCCTCTTCTCTGTTGCCCGCCATGTGAAGACTCCTGTCTTCTGAACAGCCCTTCCCTCTCCTCATTCCCTGGCTGCTGCGAGGAGCGTAGTATATTCTGTGCCGCTCTTCTTTCCCCCTCATCTCTGGTACTGTAAATGTAAAGTTGTTTTCTGCTAGTAAGCACAGCTTGGTATGTGATTCTACTGAAAACTCTTCTGTATACTGTAGCCATGAATAACCATTTACAGATCAGCCACAGGACAGATGTTCTCTTTCAGAAACAATGAATGTCTTCAACTAAATGTAATTGTTAATTATTCACTTGTGACAAATGTTATCACTAGATATAGGAAATCCATAAAAGAAATATGTAAGTTAGAGGAGCAGCGTCTATGTGAAAGGTAGATGTGCGGTCACTTACCTGTTAGTATGGAGATCCTGGCTGTACGGTGACAGGTGAAGATGAGTCCAGGTCCTCTTCCTCCCAGAGTCTGTCTCTGACCCTCACATTTATCTTCTCCTTACATCAGCGCTGGTTCATCTGTGAAGACATCAGGTAGAAATAGAAGAGTTCTGGGAATTATAAGAAATTCTGAAATACATTTACCAGAGGAGGGAATATTCTAATTTATAAAGTCTCTGTTATATCTGTTATTTCTGATGTAAATTTATTCACTGGAGATAAATAGTGATGAGCGAGCATGCTCGGCCAAACTGCTGTTCGGCTTGAGCCTCGCTAAGCTCGGCCCATCCGAGTGTTCGGCCGAATAATTCGGGTGCTTGAATACAATGTAATACAATGGAAGAACCCCAGGCACCCCCTGCTCGGAAGAGAAGAGGGTGTCTGGTTCATAAAAAAAGGTTAGAAATTGATGGAAACACCATCAAAATGATTTGGCAACAGCATTAAGAGGATAGCTGGATACATCTTAGACTCCTATTATGCATGACATACAATAGACAACCACACAAAGGCTATATGCCAAAAGCCAGGTATGTACAAGCCATCCATCTATCCATGAGACAGATAACAGCCAGCATAACTTACAATGGCAGCCTCGTGCACTATGAGATATTCCAAACCAGCTCTCATCTGACTGAGATTTTATCACTGAGTTATTACCCAGCTTTCCCAGTGTCAGATATCATCCTAGTGTAGATCGCAAATTTTTTTCGCAAATTTTCCATGCAAAATGCTACACTAATAAGCTTGTCATAAGACTCAGTCTAATATTCTTTTCAGCAGACTATGAAACCAATAGATGGTGCTATTGAGTTATGAACAGCGCCCTCTATTAGTTTCATAGTCTTCTGACAAAACTATTACTTGACAAAGACTCAGTATGTGAGTGGAAACGCGTTGTTTTTCTAGTCCTCTACATGGCGAAATAAAGAAAGATTGAAGATCATAACTTACTGAGAGTGCCGGTCCTTTACTTCATATAAATTTTTGGGACGCTGACCCTAGACGTGAGCACCGCGAGGCTGATATATCAGAGTGCCGGCTGCATCTGTTTCTACTAAAACTATTAATCTGTTGTCATAAGACTGAGAAACCAATAGAGGGCGCTGTTCATAACTCAATAGCGCCATCTATTGGTTTTCATAAGTCTTATGACAGCTGAAAAACAAGGCAGATTCTGCTCATTTGCATGTCTTTCCCAAATACCCATGTTTATGCAAATGAGTTTTTACATGACAAAACTGTATAGAAAGGTTATTGAATATTATGTTAGAACAATCAGAAAACTTTTTGTCGCCCTAGTGATATTGATCTAGGTGTGCAGGTCCACCCAAGCCATCCAACAGATGCAAAATAACTTTGAGGCTTACTGGCTCTCAGTCAGATGAGAGCTGGTTTTTAATATCTCATAGTGCACAAGGCTGCCATTGTAAGGTATGCTGACTAAGCCTGTCATCTGTCTCATGGATAGATCGATGGCTTGCACATACCTGGCTTTTGGCATGTAGCCTTTGTGTGGTTGTCTATTGTATGTTGTACATAATAGGAGTCTAAGATGCATCCAGCTATCCTCTTAATGCTTTTTCTAAACCATTTTGATGGGGTTTCCATCAATTTCTAACCTTTTTTTATGAACTAGTCACCCTCTTCTCTACTGAGCAGGGGGTGCCTGGTTGTCTCCCATTGACTTCCATTATACTTGGGTGCTCGGCCGAGCACACGAATATAGCCGTGTGTTTGGGCCGAACACCCGAATACTTTGGTGCTCGCTTATCACTAGAGATAAAGTGACCAGAAAACTTTCTTTCAACCATCTCCACTAACTTTGTAATATTTCAGATTAGTGACTGGCCCTTAGTTTATAACTAGAGATGAGCGAATTTCTCAAAAATTCGATTTGGTCATTTCGACGAATTTTCCAAATTTATTCATGGCGAATCTCATTAAAAAACAGCTATTTCCTGGCTGCAGAGAGCCTGTATAGTGGTGTAGAACACTGTGCCTTGAATTAACACGCATAGGGAGTCTGTTGTGGTAGTGAAATAATACTGTGAGTCCGTATGACAAACAGATGAAAGGCATCGCTCTTAGAATCAATGCACACTTCACTTATTTGGGCAGTTCTAGGGCCAAAACTGACCAAATAACTCAAGTGTGAACTTAGCCTTACAGGTCAATGTTAGCACCAGGTATAAAGAACTGTACAGAGGTCCAAGATCCTACTATAGCTTAAAAGAGCACACTCCTTTTACACCGTCGTCAGCTGATTCCACATAGATGTCTACAGAACCTGTTCTATTAAACACTTATACAAATAGAGCACCCTGACAGAGTGAAGAGGGTGTCAGCAGTAAGTTTGTGTTGACGTCACTGATTATTTTGCCCTTCCTCTGATCCGTCAGAACAATAACCCCAAAAAAACGGATCCTGTATGTTGAGCATCCACCTTCACGCGGTCAGCATTTGGTCAGTAATCCATCAGTATTGTTTAAGCCAAAAAAATACAGGATTGGAACCAAAACAGAGATGACACGTGAATGGAATATTTACATGTGTTCTATGTCTTTTACCCACTCCCGCTTTTAGGAATGTATTAGTGCCGGATGCTGCATTCAAAATGCCGGATCCGTCCTTCCTGCGCAGACCAAAAAAAAAGGTGAAAAAAATAAATGCCGGATCCGTTTTGGCGGATGACACCGGAAAGACGGATCTGGCACTTCAATGCATTTTTCGGACTGATCAGACATTTTTCAGACTGATCAGGATCCTATGCTATCAGTTGGAATACGTTTTGCCGGATCCGGCAGGCAGTTCCGGCGACGGAACTGCTTGCCGGATGACTCTGACGCAAGTGTAAAAGTAACCTAACTTGTTTATTGTTCAACAGGATCGTGAATTGGTAAAACTACAAGAATAAAAATGGCTTGTGTAAGTATAAGGCATGACATGAATAGCATGTACAGTAATACTTTGACAGAGAAAGCAGATGTCCAAAATGGCTGCCTATACATAGATTGCATGGCTAGCTAACAGACATAACTCCCTGAGTGACACTTATACCTAGCTAAACAGCTCTGCATAACATACTGTCCCTGAAACAAAGGTGGATGTCACTCACCAGATATACGTGCACAAAGATGGTGGAGTTTACGAAGGAGAACTCCATGGAACAGCTCTGCTGATGTCCTGTAGTCTGTATGTAGACTGAAGACTAGGGCTTCTCCTTCCCAGGATGCCTTGCACTACCCAAATGCCTAGCACCTCCCACAAAGCAATAAACTTTATTAACAAGAAACAAGGTGCAATACATTTTTACCACCGCTAGATGGTGCTGTTACCTAACTAATAACTACAGGAATACAGAAATTGCAGCAGAATGAATTAGAAATGAAACAGATATGAACTGAACGAATCTCCCTCTGCTGGAGGCAGAACATTAACTCTTAGGCAGGGGCAGACTGGGAACTTAAAGTGGCCCTGGAAAAAAAAGCTAAAAGTGGCCTCATTTTGTAGGTGGGTCCAAATTGATTGAAGGCAGGGCCAGCAATACCATGTTGTGGCACATTATACCACCCCAACATAGACAAACACCACATTCTATCAAAACATACTGCCAGCAGCACAAAATACATCCCCAAAAACGTCCACCAATTAATATGGCATACAATGTAGTGGGAAGCAGGAAAAAAATTCCAAATGGGGTGGAATTGGAAAAAAAAAATGCAATTCCTCCACAGTTTTACAGGTTTTGTCCCTACAGCATTTCCTATGCGGCAAAACGGACCTGTGTCCTTCATTCTCTGGGTCAGTACAATTACAACAATACCAAATATGTATCGTTTTTTTATGTTTAAATACTGGTAAAAAAAAATGAAACTTAGAAAAAAAAAATATTACCATATTCTGACCCAGTTATAGTAATGTTTACTGAGCTATGTGGGGGCTCTCTCCCACCACCAACACCAGTGTTTCCTGTCCCTACAGAGGACAGGGCAGAGAAAGGTCTCCCTGTATGCAGGGATATAAAGCTTAGAACTACAATGATTTTTTATTTTATTTTTTTACCTGATAAAATCGCTGGCATCCTGCCATGGCGTTCCCCTGCCCTCCCGCGGTCCCAGTACTAACGCTGGGCAGGGGTGTTATGGGTATACTCGCTCCGGTCATTCTGGGGCCTGCTCCCAGGGCGATGGCTCCCTCCTGGCCTACCGAGGCTTCAGCAGGGTTGAGCGCCCGGTGCATATGTGGTGACGTCACGTCCGGCACTCTGGAAGTGACGTAGGCGGCGAACGGTCCGGCTCAAAGCCAAGGCCCCGACATGCATGGATGCTCCTGGCCTGAGAAGTCTGGGGCTCCTCACCTGCCTCTCCTGCTGACCCATCGGGGAACTGAGAGGGCAAGAGTATCCTGCCGCGATGTCTGGGGCGAACGCATGCTCTCCTAAGGAGTCCCCTCACGGCGTGTTTTGCATGGTCAGGGAGTCGGCTGGTCCCCCTCTCCTGCGGCATAGGGTGCGGTAAAAGGGAATATTTGATCCTCCTGTTGATCTTTAACTGCTTATCTCTGAAGATGATGTTGTGGGCTCCTCTCTATCTCTTGAGAGGTCCACTTTATGTGCAGTTGTTACATTTGAGTGATTCCTCAGGCCTCTGGCTCCAGTGTACTCCTCTCTGGATCCATACCCCCCCCTCTCCCTTTCCTCTGACCGTCCCCTTATAGCAACCTTCTCCTTCTTTAAGGTGTCCAAGGAGACTCAAAAAAAGGTCAAGAGATTCCTCAAAAGTATCTCCTGTAACGACAAACTTCCAGACAATTATTCCAAAAAGCTTAGCAAAAATGGTATATCAAACATTGTACGTGACGAAGCAACCTCTCTGAAAGAGGAACTTAAATCTATGATACAGGATAAAATTCGATCATCTCTGGCCCATGTATCTGCTAATCCCTCTGATTTACCGCAACCCAAAAGGAAGCATGCCAGGTCTCCTTCCGCTTCTGACTCTGAGGCCATTGCGGATGAGAGCGTCCATTCGGCCAAGTCATGGGAAAAAGGGGAAAGAGTCTCTGATTCGGACTCTGTGGACAGTGGCCGCAGATTCTATTTTTGTATGGAAGATATGTCCGACCTACTCAGAGCGGTCAGATCCACAATGGGTGTGGAAGAAGTACAATGCACACACTCCATACAGGAAGAAATGTTAAGAGGGTTAAAAGTAAACAAACAAAAAAAAACACGTGTGTTTAAGGATGAGCATTAAGGACATGGTTTTAGAGGAATGGGAAGACCCTGAAAGACGCCTGGGAGTCTCTACTTCCTTTAAAAACAGTTTACTATTTGATCCCAAAGAGTCCAAGATCTTCAATGAGATTCCCAAATCAGATGTTCAGGTTGCTAAGGTGAACAATATGGCATCCCTCCCATTTGAGGATGCCTCCCAGCTCAAGGATTCCATGGATCGTAAAGCCGACAGCCTCCTCAGGAAATATTGGGAGGCTGCTATGTTTAATATTAAGACTAACATTGCAGCTACTTCCGTCGCTAGATCTATTGCAAATTGGGATAGCTCAGGCCACAGGTCAAGCCTGCACACCCAGTAGTCAAGGGGTTTATTGCTCCTCAGAGTGTCGATATCTGCAGTGAAGGCGAGGTAGTCTGCTACCTGTCGGTCGAGTCGTTCTCTGAGGGTGGACCCCGAAGGGCTGTGGCGATGCGTAGGACATAAAAAGCTCTGCATGTCCTCCATTAACATCACGTCTGTAAAGCGTCCTGTCCTTGCCGGCGTGGTCGTAGGATTACTTTCACCTCTTCCCCTGTTAGATTCCCGTTGTGCTGTGACATCACCCTTATACGCTGTGTAAAGCATACTTTTTAATTTATTTTGGAACTGCTGCATCCTTTCCGACTTGCGGTAATTCGGTAACATTTCAGGCACTTTCTGCTTATACCGGGGGTCTAGTAGCGTGGCCACCTAGTACAGGTCGTTCTCCTTCAGCCTTTTTATACGAGGGTCCCTCAACAGGCACGACAGCATGAAAGACCCCATTTGCACAAGGTTGGATGCCGAGCTACTCATGTCCTGTTCCTCGTCCTCAGTGATCTCACTGAAAGTCTGTTCTTCCCCCCAGCCACGTACAACACCACAGGTACCAGATAGGTGACAACGAGCACCCTGGGATGCCTGCTGTGGTTGGTCTTCCTCCTCCTCCTCAAAGCCACATTCCTCCTCTGACTCCTCTTCCTCACACTCCTCTTCCAGCGTTGCCGCAGGTCCAGCAAGCGATGCTGATAAGGCTATTTCTGGTGGTGATGGTGACCACAACTCTTTCTCTTCCTCTTCATGCTCATCTACGGCCTGATCCAGCACTCTTCGCAGGGCATGCTCCAGGAAGAAAACAAATGGGATGAGGTCGCTGACGGTGCGACTGACTAGATTTGTCACCTCCTCAAAAGGACGCATGAGTCTACAGGCATTGCGCATGAGCGTCCAGTAACGTGGCCAAAAAATTCCCAGCTCCGCAGAGGCTGTCCTAGCACCCCGGTCATACAAATACTCGTTGACGGCTTTTTCTTGTTGGAGCAGGCGGTCAAACATTAGGAGTGTTCAATTCCAACGTGTCGGGCTGTCGCAAATCAAGCGCCTCACTGGCATGTTGTTTCGCCGCTGGATATGTGAAAAGTGCGCCATGGCCGTGTAGGAACTAGTGATGAGCGGCAGGTGCCATATTCAATTTTGACGAAATTCGCGAATATTCGATAGAATATTCGTTTCATATTCGTCGAAATCGAATATTCGTCATTATTCTAGTTATCGCGATTATTATGCAATTTTAAATAATCGCGTATTGCGATTTTAACTTAAGGCTACTTTCCTATTGGTTTGATATCTAGAATTAGCGAATATGACGAATGTATTCATATTCCTCAAAACGAAGATAACGAAGTATTCTACATCTTCGTTTTAGCTACCTATTCGTCAACTTTGTTAATTCTAGCAATCAAATAGGAAAGTTGACTATAGAGACAGCTAAGTTTAATTCGCTATGCGATTATATTACTTTGCTTTTTTTTAAAAAAATTTAATAGTTAAATACTTGATTATTATAATGATTCTATTTATAAAAAAAAAAAGCATAGTAATATAATCGCATAGCGAATTAAACACAGCTGTCTCTATAGTCAACCTTCCTATATGATTGCTAGAATTAGCGAAGTTGACGAATAGGTAGCTAAAACGAAGATGTAGAATACTTCGTTATCTTCGTTTTAAGGAATATGACGAATACATTCGTCATATTCGCTAATTCTACCAAGCTAACCATAGTAAACCAGGTCCAAGTTGAAATAGCAATTCGATTAATTCAAGTTATAATAATCGAATTGCGATTTCAACTTAGCACTGCTATATTCCATATTAGGCTAGAATTAACGAATATGGAATATAGCAGTGCTAAGTTGAAATCGAAATTTTATTATTGTAACTTGAATTAATCGAATTGCGATTTCAACGTAATTCTCAAATCCGACAATACATTCTAGTATGGAGACGCTCCATGAGCACGGAAGTCGTCAGAAGCGGCAACGGGCACTGACTGGAGCAGCCAGGAATCCTAAGGACAGGTAAGAACTACTTTTGGGAAGTGGGAAAGAAAAAAATATAACAATAAAAAAAATTAAAAAAAACGAATATTCGAAATATCAAATTTATAGCACTATATTCGAAATATTCGCGAATTATCGAAGTGGCAATATTCGCAAAAAAAAAATCGATATTCGAATATTCGCGGTCAACACTAGTAGGAATGCCTGAAATGGCCACACACCTTCCTGGCCTGCTTGAGGACGTCCTGTAAGCCTGGGTACTTATGCACAAAGCGTTGTACAATCAGATTCAACACATGTGCCATGCACGGCACATGTGTCAACTTGCCCAAAATCAATGCCACCAACAAATTGCTTCCGTTGTCACACACCACTTTGCCGATCTCCAGTTGGTGTGGAGTCAGCCAC
Organism: Bufo bufo; assembly: GCF_905171765.1. NCBI lineage: Eukaryota > Metazoa > Chordata > Amphibia > Anura > Bufonidae > Bufo > Bufo bufo. The sequence continues at coordinate 27,005,588 of NC_053392.1, read as the reverse complement.
TGATCCACCTGTGCGTTCAGAGCGGACAGGAGTGCTTGTCCGGTGTGACTCTCTGCTTTCAGGCAAGTCAACCCCAAGACGCATGACACTGTCGTATCCGGAATGTGGAATAGCCCCTGGGGAGCTGGGGGGGTGCCGTTGATGTGGAGCAAGATGCAGCAGCAGAAGAGGACTCAGCCGAGGAGGTTATGGAAGAGGATGGAGTAGGAGGAGTAGAGGAGGTGGCAGCAGGCCTGCCTGCAAGTCGTGGCGGTGTCACCAACTCCTCTGCTGAGCCACGCATTCCATGCTTGGCAGCCGTCAGCAGGTTTACCCAATGCGCAGTGTAGGTGATATACCTGCCCTGACCGTGCTTTGCAGACCAGGTATCAGTGATCAGATGGACCCTTGCCCCAACACTGTGTGCCAGACATGCCATTACTTCCTTTTGCACAATCGAGTACAGGTTGGGGATTGCCTTTTGTGCAAAGAAATTTCGGCCGGGTACCTTCCACTGCGGTGTCCCAATAGCTACAAATTTTTGGAAGGCCTCAGACTCCACCAGCTTGTATGGTAAAAGCTGGCGGGCTAAGAGTTCCGACAAGCCAGCTGTCAGACGCCGGGCAAGGGGGTGACTTTGTGAAATTGGCTTCTTACGCTCAAACATGTCCTTGACAGACACCTGACTGTGGGCAGATGAGCAGGAACTGCTCAAGGCGAGATACGGAGTGGCCGATGGTTGAGAGGGGGCAAGGAGGACAGCAGTGGTTGACGTGGCTGAAGATGCTGGACCAGGAGGAGGATGGCGGCTTTGAGTTTGTGTGCTGCTTGTACTCATGTGTTGATCCCATAGGCGTTTGTGATTTGAGATCATGTACCTTCGCAAAACAGTTATACCTAGGTGGGTGTTGGACTTCCCACGACTCAGTTTCTTTTGGCACAGGTTGTAAATGGCATCGCTGGTGTCAGAGGTAGACACACAAAAAAAAATGCCACAATGCTGATCTGCAATGCCGTCATTCTGGTGGTGGCAACAGCATGCGTTGATTGGCGTGCTGTCTGGCTAAACCCGGGTGCCGATGCATGCTGTCTGACTGTGCCACTAGCTCCTTGCGACGACCTCCCCCTGCTTCTAACTCGTCTCCTCCTCCTCTCTGTCTCCCCATCTGAACTTTCCCCCTGTTCTTCTTCTCTTCGAGCGGGAACCCACGTGACATCCACGGACATATCGTCATCATCAACCGCTTCACTTGTATCTGACAACTCAGCAAAGGAAGCAGCAGCGGGTACAACATCATCATCATCACACCGTACGTCCATGTGTGTAATGCTGCCTGACTGAGACATATCCCTGTTATCTACATCCTCTGGCAAAAATGGTTGCGCATCACTCATTTCTTCCAACTGATGTGTAAATAACTCCTCTGACAGATCAAGTGAAGCGGCTGTGGTGCTAGTTTTTGTGGTGGCGGCAGGCGGGCGAGTGGTAACTTGAGAGGTGCCCGAAGCTGAGCTGGTGGAGGATGGTGCTTCAAGGTTCCGAGCGGAAGCTGTAGAAGATTGGGTGTCCTGTGTTAGCCAGTCAACTATGTCCTCAGAACTTTTCGAGTTCAGGGTACGTGGCCTCTGAACACTGGGCATTATTCTAGGGCCAAAGGGAATCACAGCACCACGACGGCCCCTGCGGGTTGGCCTGTCTCTGCCTGTCATTTTTTTTAGATTAGTTTAGTTGTACTATGCGTGCAAGCTACTGTGACACCAGATATGATTGGCATTGTGCACTGGCAGAAGTTGGCAGAGTAGACGCTGTAGGCCTGACACACACGCTTGCAGACAACCAACTGCTATTCAATCTATTACAGTCAAAATTGTAGTTTTTTTTTTATGTAAACTACTGTGACACCAGATATGAGTTGCACTGGTGTGACACTGTGCACTGGCAGGGCCTGAAACACACACACACGTTAAGGCAACTGACTGCTATTATTTCACAGTCAAAATTGTATTTTTTTTTAAAATGTAAACTACTGTGACACCAGATATGAGTTGCACTGGTGTGACACTGTGCACTGGCAGGGCCTGAAACACACACACACGTTAAGGCAACTGACTGCTATTATTTCACAGTCAAAATTGTATTTTTTTTAAAATGTAAACTACTGTGACACCAGATATGAGTTGCACTGGTGTGACACTGTGCACTGGCAGGGCCTGAAACACACACACATTAAGGCAACTGACTGCTATTATTTCACAGTCAAAATTTTTGTTTTTTTTAAAAATGTAAACTACTGTGACACCAGATATGAGTTGCACTGGTGTGACACTGTGCACTGGCAGGGCCTGAAACACACACACGTTAAGGCAACTGACTGCTATTATTCCACAGTCAAAATTGTAGTTTTTTTTTTAATGTAAACTACTGTGACACCAGATATGAGTGGTGGCACTGGGCAAGTGGGCTCGGTATACGCTGTGTGCCTGACACACACGTTGGCAGGAAACTGCAATTAGATTACACAGAAAAAAAGAAAAAAAGCAGACTGATGTTCTAGCCCTAAAAAGGGCTTTTAGGGGTGCTGTCCTTACAGCAAAGATCAGATGAGTCTTTCAGGACTGTAGTGGACACTGAATACACTAGCCTAGCTATCGATTTCCCTATTAAATCAGCAGCAGCTACACTGTCCCTCCTCTCACTAAGAATGCAGCTTCCGAATGAATCTAAAATGGATGCTGTCCAGGAGGTGGGAGGCTCTGGGAGGGAGGGTATGATGCTGATTGGCTGGAATGTGTCTGCTGACTGTGAGGTACAGGGTCAAAGTTTACTCAATGATCACGAATAGGGGGCGGACCGAACATCGCAAATGTTCGCCCGCCGCGTCGAACGCGAATAAGCTATGTTCGCCAGGAACTGTTCGCCGGCGAATAGTTCGGGACATCTCTATACTTCAGTCCCTAAACTGGTGGAAAAACCATGAGATCTTATCCAAGGGGACTCCCTGGCAGAAAACTCCCCTAATACAAGTAGTAACGGATGCAAGTCTGTCCGGCTGGGGCGCAAAAGTAGGTGACCATCTTTTTCAGGGCACCTGGCCACAATCGATCGAATCCCAGTCGTCAAACTTCAGGGAACTGAGAGCAGTCTGGGAGGCATTGAAAGCAGCAGAGAGAATACTACGTCTTCACCATATAAGAGTGCTATCAGACAACACTACTACCATCGCTTACCTCTCCCATCAGGGGGGAATGTGGTCAGCAACTCTTCAAACGGTGACAATGAAAAAATTTTCATGGGCAAATCAGAAAGTGGCCTCCATCTCTGCAATTCATCTGAAGGGAATGCTGAATCTGGAAGCGGATTTCCTTAGCCACCACAGGATCAATCATACAGAATGGTCTCTAAGCTCAGAGACATTTAGGTTGGTGGTAGTAAAGTGGGGGATGCCCGATGTGGATCTATTCGCCACCAGGGTAAACTCAAAGGTGGAGACATTTTGTTCCTTATACCCCAGGGACAGACCTCACGCCTTGGATGCCTTCGCCATCCGTTGGCATTGGAAGCTATGCTATGCTATGCCTTCCCTCTGTTCCTTCAATTCCGAAGGTAATCCAGAAAATTTGCCAGGACAGGGCCACAGTAACCGTGATCGCTCCCGTATGGGCGAAGAAGAGCTGGTTCAAATCTCTCCAGAGATACTCCCTCCAGGATCCCTGGCCCCTTCCTATACGGAGGTATCTACTCCATCAGGGTCCGGTTCTAAACCCAAACCCACCGCTTCTGAAACTAGCAGCATGGATCCTGAGACCCAGACTCTAAAACGACAGGGCTTATCAGATACGTTTATAACTACCTTGAAAGCCTCCAGGAAGAAAGCAACAACCGCAATCTACCTTAAAATCTGGAAGCGCTTCTGCTCCTGGAGTGGCGAAAAATCTCCACACCTGTAAAGACCCAGCATTCAAAGAATCCTGGATTTCCTGCAACAGCGTCTCGACCTAGGGCTTAGACCCTCTACCCTCAAGGTCCAAATCTCAGCCCTAAGTTGTTTTTTTGACCAAGATATAGCTAGTCATCGTTGGGTCAGAAGGTTCATTAGAGCAGCTACCAGACTTCGTTCAACTCTCACTTCCCTTGTCCCCTCCTGGGATTTAAATACGGTCCTTACAGGTCTTACGCTACCACCATTTGAACCCATTGCCGATTGTCCAATAAAATTATTGTCCCTGAAAACCGCCTTCCTAATTGCAATAACCTCAGCCCGCAGATTAGGCGAGTTACAGCCTCTATCTGTTAGGGAACCCTACCTTTGTGTCCTGGATGATAGAGTCATTCTCCGACTCGACCCAGGCTTTCTCCCTAAAGTTGTATCCAGTTTTTATCGGAGCCAGGAAATTACCCTGCCTTCCTTTTGTCAACACCCTTCTAATGACAGAGAATCTTCCTTCCACTCTCTGGACATTAGACGGGCAGTTCTAGACTATATTTCTGCTACCAAAAAGTTCAGAAAATCTGACAACTTACTAGTACTCTTCTCAGGAAAGTACAAAGGCCAGAAGGCCTCCCGGTCTACTATAGCGAGATGGATCAAGGAAACCATCTGCCTCTGTTACCAAATTCAAAATCTTCCTTGTCCAGTCAACATTAGGACCCATTCCACTAGGGCCATGTCTTCCTCTCAGGCAGAGCGAGCTGGCGCCTCCCTGGAAGAAATATGTCGAGCTGCCACTTGGTCCAGCATCCATACATTTATAAAACACTACCACCTGGATCTTTCCAAATCCTCTGATCTGTCCTTTGGTCGGAAAGTCCTCCAGGCCATAGCCCCCCTTAACTGATATATTTTGTATATCTCCTTGTATGCCGTCGTGATAATGCTATGGAAAAACCGGAATTAGTCTTACCGGTAATTCAGTTTCCATGAGATCATCACAACGGCACGTTATTCCCTCCCTACATATATTTCAATTTTTTTTTACTTTTGGAGGGTCTCCAGAAGGTTTGAACCTTCTCCATTGTTTGTTATTTTTTCACCACCGGGTTACTCTGTGTGATTTTGGAAACACTGGTGTTGGTGGTGGGAGGGGGGTATTTAACCTTTCTCTGTTCCTGCCCCTACAGAGGTCTGCGGTCAATCTCCTTGTATGCCGTCGTGATGATCTCATGGAGACTGAATTACCGGTAAAACAAATTCAGTTTTTTTTTGCAGGATGATCTGTAGTTTTTATTGATACCATTTTGGAATGTGTGTGTCTTTTTGATTATATTTTATTCTATTTTCTGGGGTAAGAGAAGTAATGAAAAAATTGTGAATTGGCCATTTTGATACTTTTTTCCGTTACACCATTCACCATATTGGAAAGATATTTTTAATATTTTAATAGTATGGGTGTTTTTGGACACGGCGATGCTGATGATGTTTATATTTTTTATTATTTATGTATTGTTTTATTCTAAGGAAAGAGGGGTGAGTTACATTTTAATATATTTTTTAATCATTATTGTAGCCCCCGCTAGGAGGCTACAATGTCCACTACTTTACTATACTCTCATAAGGAGTATAAAAATGTTGTAATCTCCTATGTTGGGCAACATAGGAACTGCAGCTGCTGGCGAGCATAGGAACTGCAGCTCTAATATGCTGGGTCTCTTCAAAGAGACCCAATCTATTAGAAATAATGACTAGCATCCCCGATTGCCGTACAGGGATGCCAGACTTAACCCAGAAGCACGTGCTTCCGGGTTTTTTATCCTTTAGATTCGTGATCACATTTGAACATGGCATATACAGGGAGTGCAGAATTATTAGGCAAGTTGTATTTTTGAGGATTAATTTTATTATTGAACAACAACCATGTTCTCAATGAACCCAAAAAACTCATTAATATCAAAGCTGAATATTTTTGGAAGTAGTTTTTAGTTTGTTTTTAGTTTTAGCTATTTTAGGGGGATATCTGTGTGTGCAGGTGACTATTACTGTGCATAATTATTAGGCAACTTAACAAAAACAAATATATACCCATTTCAATTATTTATTTTTACCAGTGAAACCAATATAACATCTCAACATTCACAAATATACATTTCTGACATTCAAAAACAAAACAAAAACAAATCAGTGACCAATATAGCCACCTTTCTTTGCAAGGACACTCAAAAGCCTGCCATCCATGGATTCTGTCAGTGTTTTGATCTGTTCACCATCAACATTGCGTGCAGCAGCAACCACAGCCTCCCAGACACTGTTCAGAGAGGTGTACTTTTTTCCCTCCTTGTAAATCTCACATTTGATGATGGACCACAGGTTCTCAATGGGGTTCAGATCAGGTGAACAAGGAGGCCATGTCATTAGATTTTCTTCTTTTATACCCTTTCTTGCCAGCCACGCTGTGGAGTACTTGGACGCGTGTGATGGAGCATTGTCCTGCATGAAAATCATGTTTTTCTTGAAGGATGCAGACTTCTTCCTGTACCACTGCTTGAAGAAGGTGTCTTCCAGAAACTAGCAGTAGGACTGGGAGTTGAGCTTGACTCCATCCTCAACCCGAAAAGGCCCCACAAGCTCATCTTTGATGATACCAGCCCAAACCAGTACTCCACCTCCACCTTGCTGGCGTCTGAGTCGGACTAGAGCTCTCTGCCCTTTACCAATCCAGCCACGGGCCCATCCATCTGGCCCATCAAGACTCACTCTCATTTTATCAGTCCATAAAACCTTAGAAAAATCAGTCTTGAGATATTTCTTGGCCCAGTCTTGACGTTTCAGCTTGTGTGTCTTGTTCAGTGGTGGTCGTCTTTCAGCCTTTCTTACCTTGGCCATGTCTCTGAGTATTGCACACCTTGTGCTTTTGGGCACTCCAGTGATGTTGCAGCTCTGAAATATGGCCAAACTGGTGGCAAGTGGCATCTTGGCAGCTGCACGCTTGACTTTTCTCAGTTCATGGGCAGTTATTTTGCGCCTTGGTTTTTCCACACGCTTCTTGCGACCCTGTTGACTATTTTGAATGAAACGCTTGATTGTTCGATGATCACGCTTCAGAAGCTTTGCAATTTTAAGAGTGCTGCATCCCTCTGCAAGATATCTCACTATTTTTGACTTTTCTGAGCCTGTCAAGTCCTTCTTTTGACGCATTTTGCCAAAGGAAAGGGAGTTGCCTGATAATTATGCACACCTAATATAGGGTGTTGATGTCATTAGACCACACCCCTTCTCATTACAGAGATGCACATCACCTAATATGCTTAATTGGTAGTAGGCTTTCGAGCCTATACAGCTTGGAGTAAGACAACATGCATAAAGAGGATGATGTGGTCAAAATACTCATTTGCCTAATAATTCTGCACGCAGTGTAAAGGCTGTAATGACCAAAATCGGCATTATTGCCAGTCGCAGACATCAGCCGCTGGCTTACTATTTTAAACAGCAGAGACCCGTCAGCTATGGCGACCGCTGCACACGCGAGTGGGACCCATGTTTAAAGACCCCGTGCATGGTAGCGAGAGGGTTAAATGGTGCCATTACAAAGTACAATTTTTTTCTGCCAAAAGAAAAAGCCCTACGATGGCTATGTGAACAGAAAAATATGGCACCAGTAAGGCAGGGAGTAAAAATGGAAGCGCAAAAACAGATAATGGCCTGGTCCTGAAAGGGATACATATACTGTATCCACATGTAAATATAAAATAAATTCCATTGATCCTAAATCTAGGTGTGAGTGGCATTTTTACAGTATCCCTGTCACTTTCCTCAAAAGGCAGTAGAAGATACTTACCAGCAGGACCAATTAATTTACCTTCCTTTATGCCAGTTTTCAAGGGCTGCCGGAGTATGCTCCTAATTTATGATACACCTCGTCTTAATTTGGGTGCATCCTCCAGCAGTGCAGGGGATATCATAGACCAGCGTAAAACACAGACCTATGATAAATTCTTCCTTTGCCCCTCTTTTTTATCTCTGTTTAACCATAGTGAGCCTCCAGTTCAAGAAAAAAAAATCACATTAAGTGGGAAACCAACAGAACACTTGATGACCTGGAGACCTTCTGTTCATTCTTTCAGCTGCAGATCCTGAACTCCTCTTATGTCTCATTAGGTTGGTGATGCCCAATCCGAGGGCAGCAGAAAGTGTCTGAGACGACCGAATGTACAATTTGCACTAGGTAGTCTGAGAAGTGGTGCAACCATCTTGAGTGGCAGAAATGTTGCACAGGAAATGGGGGATCTGCAGCTGAAAAGATGAGAAAGAGGGCACCGGGTAAGTATTCTGTTTTCCTGTTAAGAATGTGAATATGTCATTTGAAGACTCAATAAAGTGATACTTGAAAGAAAGAATTTGCTTTCAAGTATTGAACAACATATAGAAACTTCAACATGCTTTCTGACACAGTGAAGTGTAAGCAATTTATTAAATGAAACTTGTTTTATATGTAAATGAAATGGTTGGCTTTAACACTAGGCAAATATCTTAACTATTGGAAAGTCCATTGAGTTCTTAAATGTAGGAACCGTTGGTTCCAGTGTGGTATTTTGAGTGATAGAAAACTTTCTGTTCTTAATTTATGACTAAACGGTAATTTAAACTTTCAATTTGATATGAAAGAGAAAAGCTAGAACAATGACTCTGGTCACAGAAGATAAAGGCAAGGAAGGAAGACTGGCTAATTCTATGGGCTAAAACTAACATATTTGATCATTGATATTGTTGCATAAAAATTAGATTGGACTTTATGTTCATTTCTGGTCTCATTAAAATAATGTAACATTTGGGAATGAAGATACAGCCAAGAAGTCCAGCACTGGAAGATGAGATAGAGAAGATCTCCACAGCTACCATGTATTTCCCCTTGGTGCTGAGGTAGGCTGGGATGAAGGAGATCCACACACTGCAGAACACCAGCATGCTGAAGGTGATATACTGAGCCTCATTGAAGATGTCTGGAAGTTTCCTGGCCAAGAAGGCTACAGTAAAGCTCAACATGGACAGGAATGCAATGTAGCCAATGGACAAGTAGAAAGAATTGGCAGATCCCTCATTACATTGTAAGATTATTTTTCCAACCTCTATCTCAGTGTTATAATCTGGGAATGGTGGAGAAAAACACAACCAGAAGACACAGATCATAACCTCTCCTATTGTACCAGTAATGAGTAATGATGTGGCCAGATGTCTCCCCAACCACTGCCTCAGTGTCCTGCCTGGTTGGATGGCATGAAAAGCCAAGACTACAGTGACTGTTTTAGCTAAAATGGAAGAAACTGCAAGACTAAAAATAATCCCAAAAGTAACCTGTCGTAGTAGACATGACATCCTTGTGGGACGTCCAATGAATAAGAGAGGACATAGAAATGAGAAGAACAGAGACAGGAGCAGGATATAGCTCAGGTTCTGGTTATTGGCTTTCACAATTGAAGTGTTTTTGTGCTTTATAAATATCCCCAACACAATGACCGTCACAGAACAGAAGAAGAGATTGATAATAATGAGAGATAATCCCAAGGTATCTTCATATGAAAGGAAGTCAAGTGGTCGCGGGATACAGGTGTCTCTTCTCTCATTAGACCACTGGTCTTCAGGACACTCCGAGCATCTCTCCATATCTGAATAAAAGAAAATAAGATATTGGAAATGTGTGTAATTCATCAACTACAAAATAAAAGTTAAAAGGAAAATCTGAGTTCTTTTTTTATTACATTTTAGGAAAGGTATTATAAATAATAAAAATGCTTTTACTCTCTATCCTGAACCCCTCCATTCAAGTGGTTTACAGTGAGAGGACCTTTCCTCTGTCTACTTTCGAACATGATCACAGGGTTTTAATGCATTAGCATGGTAACTGGGGCACCTAACATAAGCCCCCAGTCCTGACATCAGTGTCTGCCTATTAGACCATGCCACAGACTGGTAACTGCTGTTTATAACAGCAGTGAGCGCTATTCTTAAACACCCGATTTCCACTGTACATGTAAGGCGGAGGTCAGGAAGAGGTTAAATCGCTTAAACAATACAATCAAACATGAACATTATGAATTGCAATAAAGTTTAAGTGTGAACAAGATTTCAAATTAGCAAGAATTTTTATTGTAGTCTTAAAGCTTTGCAAAACTGTTGTCATATTACAGATAAATCTGCGTCATCTATGAGTTCAGCCACACGGTCGGGTTTTTGCAGCATCCTGCTCCGGACTCTTATTACACCGCAAAGTGTGAATAGAAGGATTACCAGACTGTATATGCTTTTACTGTATGTACTGTATCTGCAGAAGGTATTAATTGGCCATATTCACAGCCACCTCTAGATGGAGTCGATCTCACTAATAAATATATACACTCACCTAAAGAATTATTAGGAACACCTGTTCTATTTCTCATTAATGCAATTATCTAGTCAACCAATCACATGGCAGTTGCTTCAATGCATTTAGGGGGGTGGTCCTGGTCAAGACAATCTCCTGAACTCCAAAATGAATGTCAGAATGGGAAAGAAAGGTGATTTAAGCCATTTTGAGCGTGGCATGGTTGTTGGTGCCAGACGGGCCGGTCTGAGTATTTCACAATCTGCTCAGTAACTGGGATTTTCACGCACAACCATTTCTAGGGTTTACAAAGAATGGTGTGAAAAGGGAAAAACATCAAGTATGCGGCAGTCCTGTGGGCAAAAATGCCTTGTGGATGCTAGAGGTCAGAGGAGAATGGGCCGACTGATTCAAGCTGATAGAAGAGCAACGTTGACTGAAATAACCACTCGTTACAACCGAGGTATGCAGCAAAGCATTTGTGAAGCCACAACACGCACAACCTTGAGGCGGATGGGCTCCAACAGCAGAAGACCCCACCGGGTACCACTTATCTCCACTACAAATAGTAAAAAGAGGCTACAATTTGCACGAGCTCACCAAAATTGGACTGTTGAAGACTGGAAAAATGTTGCCTGGTCTGATGAGTCTCGATTTCTGTTGAGACATTCAAATGGTAGAGTCCGAATTTGGCGTCAACAGAATGAGAACATGTATCCATCCTCTGATGGCTACTTCCAGCAGGATAATGCACCATGTCACAAAGCTCGAATAATTTCAAATTGGTTTCTTGAACATGACAATGAGTTCACTGTACTAAAATGGCCCCCACAGTCACCAGATCTCAACCCAATAGAGCATCTTTGGGATGTGGTGGAACGGAAGCTTCGTGCCCTGGATGTGCATTCCTCAAATCTCCATCAACTGCAAGATGCTATCCTATCAATATGGGCCAACATTTCTAAAGAATGCTATCAGCACCTTGTTGAATCAATGTCATATAGAATCAAGGCAGTTCTGAAGGCAAAAGGGGGTCCAACACCGTATTAGTATGGTGTTCCTAATAATTCTTTAGATGAGTGTATATATCTAGAAGAAGAAAGAATATTCTAGTCAGTCTTAGTCTGGACACCAACCCGAACAGATGCAACAGTGTAATACTAACAGCCTGTCCTGGACCAGGAATGGCACATGTACAGTATCTAGGGGTTAGCCTCCCATGCCTGGATACACATTTAAAGGGGTTATCCAAAGTATAAATCATTCACCCCAATGCCTGGGCCCCTCATATAGATTATAATTACCTTGCTCCCTGGCACCCTGTTAAATAATATGTGATATAATATTAATTGATATATAATATAAAGGATGTATTACACTACACACTGACACCATCTATAGTAATACACTTGGCAATGGGAGGTCTGTATAGGAACGTCAAGACCTATATTTGAAGTCTCCATATATGACAATGTAGAAGCACATACATGTGTAAGACACGTCTGTATCTATGGTATAATTGATTGACAGAGACAGACAAGGGGGTCGTCTTCACACTCTCACGTCTGTTGGGGGTTGTTGCTGAAGAAGATGAAGACAAATAGAGCCTGAGAAATTCCTACCCTTCAACAATTATATTTTAAGAACATTCATTTCATGCATGGACAATAGCCTAAGACTTTTCCTAAACTATTTTTGTAAGTAATCAACTTTTACTTATATAACTCTTGTTGAATCCTGGTGAATGAGTCCTCCGGGGGTTCCTTACTCCAAATAAGCATACACTATATTTTGAGAGGATTACCAAACCAGTTATGATTAGAGATGAGCGAATCGAATCCCACAAAGTGGAATTTGTTCCGAATTTCAGGATAAATTCGATTTGCCTAGAAGCCGAATTTCCTCGTGCTTCATGTCAGCAAATCGATTTATCCTGAAATAGTACAAAAAAAAAAAAATTCGAACTTACCGCCTCCATTTGCTTGCGACGGGCCTCCAGCCTCCATCTTGCTTGAAGATCTCAGCCGAAATCCCGTGTGGCGTGAGATTACATCATTACCGGCGTGATAATGTAATCTCGCGCCGCACGAGATCTTCAAGCAAGATGGCGGCGGCCGGTTTTATGTGATCTTTTTTTATTGTTAATTTTAAACAGTTTTTAAACTCAGATGCCGCGATCATGTATGAACGCGGCATCTGAGGGGTACAATGATGGGGTCGGCACTATCGCAGCTCCCTGTCATTGCACCCTCTATTTGCAAAAAAATGCATTCAGTGACGAAGTAATTAAAAAAAATTATAATAATTTTGGCGAAACAGCCAAATCGAATTTTGAAGAAATTCGCTCATCTCTAGTTATGATATATATTTTTCATTCACATATTTATATTACATTTGGTGATATGTTACACACCGCGTCGCTCCTGATCCCCGCACGACCGCCCCTGCATCTCCTTTTCGCGGGAGGCACTAGGGAGGCTCGTCCCCGTCACGGCCTGAATAACCCTTTTAAGCAGATTGAACATCTGCAGAACAATCGTCACATCCTATGGTTGATTTTGTGCATGTGATCTTGAACTACAGCAACCTGTTCAAACAGGTACAAAAGAGTTTGCCTGCCATGAGTGGACCATACTTTTGGTTGCATTGTATTGTGTAAAATATACTCATGCACCCTACATCTGGATGCTTATGTCAGAGTCAGCTAGTGAAGTGATGGAAGATTGCTAAAGAGACTCTTTGCCGTATAAATGACTTGTGCAGCCATGAGACCTGTAACATCCGAGAAAGTGCACTGCCAGTCCGCTGCATGCTAACAACTGTACTGATCTGTTTGCATTTGAATTCTTCATTTAAAGCTAAGGCTACTTTCACACTAGCGTTTTTGCTGGATCCGGCAGGGTTCAGCAAAAACGCTTCTGTTACTGATAAACGGATCCAGTTGTTTTATCTTTAACATACCCAAGACGGATCCGTCATGAACTCCATTGAAAGTCAATGGGAGACGGATCCGTTTTCGATTGTGTCAGAGAAAACGGATCCGTCCCCCATTGACTTTCATTGTGGTTCATGACGCATTAGTTTTGCTCGAATCCCAGGATGGGAAGCAAACTGCAGCATGCTGCGGTTTTCTCTCCGGTATGAGAACGGAACGGAATGTATTTTGGAGCATTCCGTTCTGTTCAGTTGCGTTTTGTCCCCATTGACAATAAATGGAGACAATAAATGGAGACAAAACTGAAGCGTTTTTTTTCCAGTATTGAGACCCTATGATGGATCTCAATATGGTAATATAGAAACGCTAGTCTGAAAGTAGCCTAAGAGTGAACTTAAAAAAAAAGTCAGAGCTGCCCTTAATACTCTTTTGGCTTAGTCACTGGTGGAAATCACTGATCAAACACTGTGTGAAAGCGGTAGAACCTAACGTGTTTTATTAAAACAATACCTTTATTATTAACTGGGTTATGGAGCAAAAAATTGTTTGCTCAAGTGATATCCTATATATAAGAGATAGATACTCTAAAAAAATATCCTATCTAATGACTATCCTATCTATAGTAGGAGTATTTTTAGAGTATCTATCTCTTATATATAGGATATCACTTGAGCAAACAATTTTTTGCTCCATAACCCAGTTAATAATAAAGGTATTGTTTTAATAAAGCACGTTAGGTTCTACTTATTTCTAAATTAATTTGGCACGTGTAGATTATCTTTATCATCTTTCTAGTCTTTTTTTCACTGTGTGAAAGCGGCCTTAGCAAGTAGATGGAAAATCAGAACAAACAATCTGCTGCAATACAGGCTACTCTACTGAAAAGTGGGGATTTTTTGAACAGCTAGACAAATAGTTTGGACCCAATGATTATCCATCCCTCACCTGTCTGGTTGGAGATCTCGCCTTCTGCACAGGGAGTACAGTAGTAGCAGCATTTCTGTTTTCCTTCCAGTGGGACTTTCCTGTATCCGGGAAGACAACTCTCACTACAGGTGGATTGCGGTGTCTGGAATGAAGAGTCACAGGCGGACAATGTTCATTACCACCACTTACCACCACCCGATCTTTACATCACATTGCTTCTTGAGTTAAAAACAGAGAATGATTTGTAAGTAAAAGTTTTGACAAAAAAAATCATTTATAGCTCTCTATGATAAAGAACATATCTTATGTAAAATTTACCATCAAAAATCGTGGATCCCATACTATAGAACTGTCATTTATAGAAAACTGTAGACGACCATTGTCTTCATGGAGATGTCCCACCGTTTGTGTCCCCACAGTACTGTTAGCGTACACATTGTAATTCACCAGATCAAATCTTGGTGGAAAATTTCCTTTCTCATCAAGGTGAATGGATTCTCCACCAGAAGTTGTAAAATGAACTCTTCTTATATATTGATTGAGCTAAAAGTGAAATAACAAGAGATCAATAATGATGAGAAATACAGGAGAACCAGATACTGACAACAGATGATGATCCAGGGGCCCAGGAACAGAAGTAGTAGACCGTGGATTCACACTGGGAGCCATCATTTCACACTGGAATATTTCTATCTGATGTTTACCCATCCATTTGAGGAGCCAATTTACTTTTAGCCGTTTCCTTCGGATATGGAGACAATAAATACCAGTAAATTATTTTTCCTTAACATAGTGATGTCATTGCTGTATTAAAGCATATCCTTATCTCAAACCTGGATAAGTGCAATTCACCAGATGCCATGCATTATCCACTGGATATTTTGGTGTATATTAGAGATGAGCAACGCTTTTGAGAACTAGTTCTGTTCAGGTTTGTAGAATTTCTTTTAAAACGTTCTGGATGGATTTTTACACTAACCAAAGTGACTTTGCCACATGTCTCATGCTTTTTCATATTCCAAAACTTCCAAAAATTGTCCCTTATCAGGGGCAGATGATGTATTTTTTATCCCATAACATGTGTTATGGGATTAAAAAAAACACTGGATTGTTGGGAGACCAAGCATCCAAAATTTAGGCCTGAATGAAGTCAGAATGGCTACACATATAACAATTTAATTGTGTTAATTGTCAGAAGAATATGTGGTTTAAAGAGGACCTTTCATCGGGAAAAAAATTGTGAACTAAGTATCATGATATATACAGCGGCACCCAGGGATCTCACTGCACTTACTATTATCCCTGGGCGCCGCTCCGTTCTCCTGCTATGCCCTCCGGTATCTTCGGTCACTTGGTTATAGTAGGAGAGACTGCCCTTGTTCTCCTGGGCGTTTCCTTCTCCTAGGCTGTAGCGCTGGACAATCGCAGCGCAGAGCTCACAGCCTGGGAGAAAAAACCTACAGCCTGGGAGAAGGAGACGTCCAGGAGAACAAGGGCAGTCTCCTCCTACTATAACTAAGTCCCCTAAGTCTCCGCCTACTATAACCAAGTGACCGAACATATCGGAGGGCATAGCAGGAGAACGGAGCGTCACCCAGGAATAATAGTAAGTGCAGTGAGATCCCTGGGCGCCGCTGTGCAGATCATGACACTTAGTTCACAATTTTTTGCCAGGTGAAAGGTCCTCTTTAAATTCTCCCTTTTAATTGGGAGCAGTGCCATCTGGATGTGGAAAGGGTAGGGTATTACAGGCACGTGGTCGCAATAGTAGCAGCAACAGAAGCAGCATAGCATGGAACGTACTGTACAAGACAATAGGTTGGCTGTCTATGGGTAACAGTAGTGGTAGAAGTAGTATTAGTAGTGGTAGTAGCAACGAAACCGTAGGGTTAATAATGATGTAAGTAGCAGATTATCAGTGAGAAGTAGCAGCTGAGTTGGTAGCAGCAGAAGCCATATGGTACATGTTGGCAGACAGAAGGACACCGGGGACTTCCTCCGAGCCCTCAATCACTTTGAGTGGCGGGAGGAATTCCACCTTGTGTCCTTAGATGTTGAAAGCCTCTATACTAGGATACCCCATAATTTAGGGTTACCGGCCATCTAGGTAGTCTTGAATCGGTCTAACAAAAGTGCAGTCTTTTGTAAATTCATCCAGGATGCCCTGGATTTGATACTTACCAACAATGTATTTCATTTTGACCGACAATGGTACCGTCAGGTATTGGGTACAGCGATGGGCACGCCCGTGTCGTGCACGTTCGCTAACCTATACCTGGCGGTATTCGAAGAGACCTACGTCTTCTCCGTGGATAACCCCTTTCTGAGATACATCCACTTGTTCCTGCGCTATGTTGATGACGTGTTTCTGGTCTGGTCGGGCAGCGAAGAGGAGTGCCAGTTGTTCGTACGGCATCTTAATGACATTAACCAGATGAATATAAAGTTCACTTTGAACTTTGGTGGTGACTTGCTCGACGTATTAGACGTACGGCTCACCGCAGTGGATGGTAGTTTGTCCACTACTGGCTACCGCAAGTCTACCGCCACCAATTCGCTGCTCCACCAAACCAGTTTTCATCTTGCTGCGGTCCAGGATGCGGTCCCCTTTGGACAGTTCATCTGGCTCCGCAGAATTAATAGCACCGACAGTGGGTACTTTCGCCAAGCCCATCAGTTGAAGGATTGACTTCTAGAGAGGGGCTACCCGCAGAGGGAAGTCCTTGCAGCGATGCATCGAGTGGGCAATTTCACTCGCAACGACCTGCTGGCCGATCGAGTCAGAGAACGTGACAGTGATAGGTTTGCCTTTGCTTTTAAGTTTAGTCCGGCTGCTGACATAGTGAAACAGGCAGTCATGAATAATTGGGACCTACTGAAGGGCGACTCTAGTCTGGGGGACTTGACATCAAAGAGGCCGTAAGTTACCTTTAAGAGATGTCACACCCTCAAGGACAAACTTGTCCATAGCCTGGTTAAACAATCTAAATGAGTGGATTGGCTACAAAGTAATAGGCCAGTAGGTGATTATAAATGTGGGACTTGCTCCTTTTGTCCCCGCAACTCACAGAGTAAGATTCTCCATTTGGGAGGAGTTGTATACAAAGTGAGGGAGTTCATCACTTGTCGTACACCTTATGTAGTTTACGCTATAGTCTGTGAATTTAAAAAGTTTTATATTGGGAAAACAATCAGATCACTTTTTGAGCAAGTACGTGAACATTTTGGTTCGGTTAGAACCGGCCGAGTGTTTCCGTCATTTTGCTTTGATAGCGAGGGTTTAAAAACATAGCTATCCAGTAGTCATCAGACTGCTTGCTGTCAACGATCCTTCTCTTACTGTATAAGCAAGCGCAGCTCTCTATTCTAGCCAATGTGTCTGAGGAGCCAGTTGTTTTGGGCTCTGTCCCCCACTGAGTCGGTTGGGTGTTGTGGCAGATGTCGCCGTCATCATCATCACCCTCCACCTCCAACTCGTCCTCCAGTAGCAGCTCCTCCTTCATTTGAGATTCTTCTTGTAGGTCTGCAACGACGGACAGCAAGATGCATTAGCTGTTCTTCTTCTGCTGTTGTCCTTTGCTGCATGTAGGTAACCCGACAGGTGTCTCAGATGAGCTGCCATTGCCTGACCTTAAAGCAACAGATGCTCCCTGCTGAGGCTGTCTGGTGCATGACAAAATCATTCATGGCTTTCCTCTGCCTGTACAGATGCTCTAGCATGTACAATGATGAATTCCAGCAAATTGACAAATCATGAATTTAGCGGTGTAACAGCAGACCGTTCTGTCGCTGCAAGTCTAGGAGAGCATTCTTTGCCACATAAGAATGGCTGAACTGTGTGGACAGTCTCCTGGATATTTCCACCACCAAGCCAGTGTGCTATTTTAAAAAGTGTTGCATGACTAGGTTAATCACATGCGCCCTGCAGGGATCCTGTGTTATTGTGTTATTTGCCCCAGGTTTAGCACTGTTACTAAGTTGCAGTCTTTATCAATGACCACCTTGCCTAATTAGAGTCGGCCGGGTGACAGCCAGTGGAAGGTTTGCAACTTCATGTACTTTAGTAACTGCTCTCCTGTGTGGCCCAGGCCGATCAGCTCAACACCGCATGGCAACACTTTAGAGTCAATAAATTTTTATTGAAGTATATCATATAGGAAAATAATGCTGCACAACACACGCAGGTGAGCACGGCATGCTTGTAATTAAATCTCCCAAACAGGGGAGTTCAAAAGAACAAGAATCAAAGCAATAAATAAAGCAAAATGACAAAATGACAAAATGACAAATAATAAAACAAAAGGCATCAGCAATTCCTCAAAGTGCACCAGTAAGGGGGGGGGGGGAAGGAGGAGGGGGGGGGGGGAGAAAGGGTATAGATTATAGGTACCTCAAACCTTGCTTTAGCTATGAAAGAAAAAGAAAAATTAGGAGGTGGACATATGTTTTGAGGATTTCCATAAACTCCATGTTTTTTCGTATTTAGTGGTGTTGCAGATGGCATTGCTAGATGCAGAAGCCATAATTTGTTCAAAGAGGCAGGTTCTGTTAACCCTTTGGATTACTTCTACTATCGTGGGCGAGTGGAGGGATTTCCACTTTGAGGTGATGGCTAGTTTAGCTGCTAGGAGGATATGACAAACCAAACCCCTACCTGAAATAGGAATGTCCGAAATTCCAATCATAAGTAATGCTAGCGAGGGGAAGGAGGAGCACAAAGTTGGTTGTGGACCCAGGACCTGTACAATTAGGGCAAAGACTTCTATCCAGAAGGGTTTGACCATTGGGCAATCCCATAGAATATGGAATAACGTGCCTTTGTGTCCGCATTTCCTCCAGCAAAGGGGGGAGACTGACGGGTATATGAGATGTAGCCTCTCAGGGGTAAAATACCACCTTAGTGTGGTTTTAACAAATGATTCATAATGAGTTACACAGGTAATATTTTTTGAGACAAACTTAAAAGCAGACTGCCATTGTAAAGGTGTAATCTTCGCTTTTAGATCTTGTTCCCAAGATAGCAGCGGTGCGGACAGAGTGAAGGTGTCTTTGCGGTTTAACTGAGAATATAAGGGACGAAGGGTTTTGGTTATCTGTTTTGGTGATGACCACAATTCCAATATTCGTCTATTAATTGCAGGAAAGGATGGATTCTCCCCTAAGTAATGCCTAATTCTAAGATATTTATAGAAGTCTACATTGGGAATTTTGAAGGTATGATGAAGGCTTTCAAAGGTAACCAAACTATCTTTTTGAAATAGTTGTGCAATTTCTTTGATACCATATTTGCTCCAGGCCACCACTCCCAAGTCCGGGATGAGATGATCCAGTACCACTAGCGGGATATGTCCCCGGGAAGGGAGAGTTCCATTAACCGTGAGAGTATGGTACTTAATCCAACAATCTAGGGCATTAGAGGCCAGGAAGGATAAACTTGGTTTAATAAATGACTTCTCTAGAGAAGCTATCAATAATGCTCTACAATTACCTCCTGTGATTTCCGAGGAGTCAATATGAGTCCATTGTTTGGACAGGTCTATCCTCCACCAGCTCTCCAGCTGAGTCACTTGTGTCGCCAGGTAATAATCATAGATATTTGGTAAACTGATACCTCCTAATTGTTTCCTGATCTGCAGAATTTTTGAAGCAATTCTGGGCTTCTTTCCTTGCCAGAGAAAGGAGTTCAGTATTTTATTGCACTGAGAAAAATAAGACACTGGAAGCTTTATAGGGAGAACTCTAAAAAGGTAGAGAAGTTTAGGTAGAGCAAACATCTGGAACGTAGCCAGTCTGCCAAGCCAGAAAATTATAAACTTGTTATATTGCTCTAGATCTTTCTTCAAATTTGATATTAAAGGAGGGTAATTAGCTAAATATAGCTTATGGGTTGAGGAGGTGAGATTTATGCCCAAATATTGGATTTGGTCAGATTGCCAGTCTAACATGAATTTATCTTTGAGGGGTTTAATAATAGCGGGGGCTAGGTTCAGGGGCATGGCCTGGGACTTAGCCGAGTTTAGCTTATAATAGGAAAGTTGGCCAAATTTGGCAATAGTATCTAGGGCTGAGGATAGAGAGGATGAAGGGTCAGTGAGTGTGAGTATTACGTCATCTGCATATAGGCTCAGCGTATGGGTGCGATCAGCTATCTGGATCCCCGATACATTTCTGTCTAAACGCAGGGCTTGGGCGAGGGGTTCAATAGACAAAATGAACATGAGGGGGGAGAAGGGGCATCCCTGTCTGGTCCCGTTGGATATGGCAAATGATTTAGACAGGGACCCATTTACCCATACTCTGGCTGAGGGGTCAGCATAAAGAGCTTGGATAGAGGTTAATGTAGGACCACATATTCCCATCTTAGAGAGAACCGTGAAGGAAAAGGACCAGCAAATGCAGTCAAACGCTTTTTCGGCGTCCAGCGTCACAAAAAGCGCTGTTTTTTTTTTCTTCTGTGTATATGAGAGGATGTTTAGGACCCTTCTAGAGTTTTCCTGAATTTGCCGGCCTTTAACAAAGCCGACCTGGTCGGAATGTATAAGCGAGGGGATAAGGGGGGCTAGTCTATTTGATAGGATTCTGGCAAATATTTTTATATCTGTGTTTAGAAGGGATATGGGGCGGAAATGTTTCGGGTCATCTGTTGGCTTATTAGGTTTGGGAATGGTCACTATTAAAGCTTCGAGCATCTCTCTGGGGAAGGAACCCAATTCTCTGGCAGATCTAAAGGATTGTAGCATGTAGCTGGAGAGCTGGTCAAAGAACGCCCTATAATAGGAATTATATAGGCCATCGGGACCAGGAGCTTTATTTGGGGGTAATTTTTTTAACAATGGTGTGAAGTTCTTCAACTGTCAGGGGGGCATTTAGGGATTGTAGTTGTGCAGTGGTCAACTGTGGGAGACCTAATCTGCTCAAGAATGCATCAATTTGTTCTGGTTGTGGTGGTGTGACCACCTTGTTTGGGGACAGGTTATAGAGGGAGGCGTAGAAATCCCCAAAGGCGTCTGCTATTTCTGTTGGGGAAGTTAATTTTTTCCCAGATGAAGAGTCCCAGAGGAAGGGGATCTTGGATTTAGCTGCTCTTCTTTTTAAACGGTTAGCTAAAAGTTTCCCTGCTTTGTTATCTTGGTAGTAGAAAGAGGCCTGTGATCTAAGAGACTTAAGGTCCTCTGAGTGGGAGGGGGATATAGAAGCTTTATTAAGGGTCTCAATTCTCCGGATCTCACTTGTTAATTTACCTATTTTTTCCCTACGTTCTCTCTGGATCCTACTACCTATTTTAGTAAATACTCCCCTAATATAGGCCTTGTGGGCACACCATAGGGTGGAGGGGTTAGAAACAGAACCATCGTTTAGCATGAAAAACTCTTTCAATGCGGCTTTAAGTTCCTGAGAAAGTTGAGGGTGTTCAATGACATATGTGTTGTTACGCCAAGGAGAATACGGCTTGGCGAAATGGGACTCTTTTAAAGAAAGGGAAATCGGGGCGTGGTCTGACCATGTGATCGTGTGGATGGACGAAGAAATCACGTTAGCAATCACTGACCTGCTAGTTAAAAACATGTCAATTCTGGAATATGACTGGCCTGTTGGTGAGAAGAAGGAGTAGTCCCTTTCTGTTGCCCGTGGCAAGGTCGTCTGTGGTGGGGAAGTTCGCCAGAGAAGGGGTAACCTGGTCGGTCACCTCCGCTTGCGTCAGCTCATCCTCCTGCAGACGAGGTTTCTGCTTTAGCGGGCTCTGACTTGGGGATTCAAACACGCGGGCCTGGTGTTCCGGCGGGCTGCGTCGGTCCGGTGATATCATCACAGGCTTGGTAAGGTGAGATTCGTCTGGCGACTCGGGGTATATGGATAAGGGATGGGAAGCAGGAAGGTTTCTTTGCTGAGGTGGAGTAGACGCTGGTGAGACATGTTCCGCGGAGCTGGAGGAGCGCGTGGAAGCAGGTGAGCCCGCGCCATTTTGGTCTCTGAGTCTCTCCACAAAGAAGTCGAGTTTCCCTTGCTTCTTGACCGATCTTTTCCCCCTGGTCATCATGGGTGTGAAGCGGAAGGCTAATACACCAGTGCCAAATGGATAAATCAGGTGTCAGCCTGATATTGCTTGCAGGTCGCTCGGTAGGGCTCGGGAGCTCACAGCTCAAGCGGCCATCTCTCTCGGCTGGCAAACCACGCCCCCGCATGGCAACACTTGACACATTATAGGAAGGAGGGGGAGTGGGACTGACTCTGTGCTCTTTGGAGGGGTCTGAAATTCACATTGTAGGTGCATTCACACTCTGAGAGACAGAATTGAAAAAAAAATCCCATTGTATGCTTTTTAAAGAATTTATTTGTCTTGCACTGCTCAACATAAGTATTTCAACACCTGAGAAACAGCATGAATTCAGGCTCTCAAAGACCAGTTACTGTTCCTTTAAAACGTCCACCTCTACTCGACTCATTAATCTAACTTAGTAGCACCAGTCTGAGCTCTTTAAAGACACCTGTCCACCCCACAGTCAGTCAGACGCCAACTATTACCATGGGCAAGACCAAAGAGCTATCAGAAGACACCAGAGACAAATTGTGGACCTCCACAAGGCTGGAAATGGCTTCGGGGCAATTGCCAAGCAGCTTGGTGAAAATAGATCAACTGCTGGAGCAATTGTTAGAAAATGGAAGAGGCTAAAGACGACTGTCAGTCTCCCTCAGACTGGGGCTCCATGCAAGATCTCACCTCGTGGGGTATCACTGATGATAAGAAAGGTGAGGAGTAAGCCCAGAACTACAAGGGAGGAGCTGGTCAATGACATGAAGTGAGCTGGGACCACAGTTTCAAAGGTCACTGTCGGTAGAACACTACGCCGTTGTGGTTTCAAATCATATATGCAATTGATGGCTGGCACTCTACTTCGGTGCTCAGTGATGGAGGATATCTCCACAATAATGTTGTAGATTAATTCACGGCACCCAAATTAATGCAGGAGCATAGCTTTCAGACATGGTTTTTGGTTATTTATATGAGCCTATACCATATTGAATATACACAAGCACATGTCTTTTGGCGATTTTTATGAGCATATACAGAAGCACACTGTTTTTTCAGTTTCTTCAATTTTCTTGATCTTTATGCACAATGTGTCTTATGGTTTTCAATAATCCAGACATCACATGTTTGCTAACAGACGATTATCCAGACACATATTGATCTAACTCAAGCCGATTAGTCCATGGTCAATACCCTACCTGTGTATTTTGGTCGTATTGAGAACATAAGATGACGATCCTTCTGATGATTCTTGTGATGACTTTAATGTTTCTTTACTATTATGGTGACTACTCCATGATCAGTATATGTATTTCTATAACTATATGCAGACAATCCCTAATTATGTATATTGTGTGTGGATATACGTATATATATATACATATACATATATATATATATATATATATATATATATACAAACCGGATTCCAAAAAAGTTGGGACACTATACAAATCGTGAATAAAAACTGAATGCAATGATGTGGAGGTGCCAACTTCTAATATTTTATTCAGAATAGAACATAAATCACGGAACAAAAGTTTAAACTGAGAAAATGTACCATTTTAAGGGAAAAATATGTTGAATCAGAATTTCATGGTGTCAACAAATCCCAAAAAAGTTGGGACAAGGCCATTTTCACCGCTGTGTGGCATCTCCCCTTCTTCTTACAACACTCAACAGACGTCTGGGGACCGAGGAGACCAGTTTCTCAAGTTTAGAAATAGGAATGCTCTCCCATTCTTGTCTAATACAGGCCTCTAACTGTTCAATCGTCTTGGGCCTTCTTTGTTGCACCTTCCTCTTTATGATGCGCCAAATGTTCTCTATAGGTGAAAGATCTGGACTGCAGACTGGCCATTTCAGTACCCGGATCCTTCTCCTACGCAGCCATGATGTTGTGATTGATGTAGAATGTGGTCTGGCATTATCTTGTTGAAAAATGCAGGGTCTTCGCTGAAAGAGATGACGTCTGGATGGGAGCATATGTTGTTCTAGAACCTGAATATATTTTTCTGCATTGATGGTGCCTTTCCAGACATGCAAGCTGCCCATGACACACGCACTCATGCAACCCCATACCATCAGAGATGCAGGCTTCTGAACTGAGCGTTGATAACAACTTGGGTTGTCCTTGTCCTCTTTGGTCCGGATGACATGGCGTCCCAGATTTCCAAAAAGAACTTTGAATCGTGACTCGTCTGACCACAGAACAGTCTTCCATTTTGCCACACTCCATTTTAAATGATCCCTGGCCCAGTGAAAACGCCTGAGCTTGTGGATCTTGCTTAGAAATGGCTTCTTCTTTGCACTGTAGAGTTTCAGCTGGCAACGGCGGATGGCACGGTGGATTGTGTTCACTGACAATGGTTTCTGGAAGTATTCCTGAGCCCATTCTGTGATTTCCTTTACAGTAGCATTCCTGTTTGTGGTGCAGTGTCGTTTAAGGGCCCGGAGATCACGGGCATCCAGTATGGTTTTACGGCCTTGACCCTTACGCACAGAGATTGTTCCAGATTCTCTGAATCTTCGGATGATGTTATGCACAGTTGATGATGATAGATGCAAAGTCTTTGCAATTTTTCGCTGGGTAACACCTTTCTGATATTGCTCCACTATCTTTCTGCGCAACATTGTGGGAATTGGTGATCCTCTACCCATCTTGGCTTCTGAGAGACACTGCCACTCTGAGAAGCTCTTTTTATACCAAATCATGCTGCCAATTGACCTAATTAGTGTTAATTGGTCTTCCAGCTCTTCGTTATGCTCAAATTTACTTTTTCCAGCCTCTTATTGCTACTTGTCCCAACTTTTTTGGGATTTGTTGACACCGTGAAATTTTTAATCAACGTATTTTTCCTTTAAAATGATACATTTACTCGGATTAAACGTTTGATCTGTCATCTACGTTTTATTACAAATAAAATATTGACATTTGCCATCTCCACATCATTGCATTCAGTTTTTATTCACAATTTGTTTAGTGTCCCAACTTTTTTGGAATCCGGTTTGTATATACAGTACAGACAAAACGTTTGGACACACCTTCTCATTCAAAAAGTTTTCTTTATTTTCATGACTATGAAAATTGTAGATTCACACTGAAGGTATCAAAACTATGAATTAACACATATGGAATTATATGCATAACAAACAAGTGTGAAACAACTGAAAATATGTCATATTCTAGGTTCTTCAAAGTAGCCACCTTTTGATTTGATTACTGCCTTGCACATTCTTTTCATTCTCTTGATGAGCTTCAAGAGGTAGTCCCCTGAAATGGTTTTCACTTCACAGGTGTGCCCTGTCAGGTTTAATAAGTGGGATTTCTTGCCTTATAAATGGGGTTGGGACCATCAGTTGCGTTGAGGAGAAGTCAGGTGGATACACAACTGATAGTCCTACTAAATAGACTGTTAGAATTTGTATTATGGCAAGAAAAAAGCAGCTAAGTAAAGAAAAACGAGTGGCCATCATTACTTTAAGAAATGAAGGTCAGTCAGTCAGCTGAAAAATTGGGAAAACTTTGAAAGTAAGGGCTATTTGACCATGAAGGAGAGTGATGGGGTGCTGCGCCAGATGACCTGGCCTCCACAGTCGCCGGACCTGAACCCAATCGAGATGGTTTGGGGTGAGCTGGACCGCAGAGTGAAGGCAAAAGGGACAACAAGTGCTAAGCATATCTGGGAACTCCTTCAAGACTGTTGGAAGACCATTTCAGGGGACTACCTCTTGAAGCTCATCAAGAGAATGCCAAGAGTGTGCAAAGCAGTAATCAAAGCAAAAGGTGGCTACTTTGAAGAACCTAGAATATGCCATATTTTCAGTTGTTTCACACTTGTTTGTTATGTATATAATTCCACATGTGTTAATTCATAGTTTTGATGCCTTCATAGTCATGAAAATAAAGAAAACTCTTTGAATGAGAAGGTGTGTCCAAACTTTTGGTCTGTACTGTATATATATATATATTTATATAATTTTTGTATTTGCCTTTCCGTGGTCCTATTTATCATTTATTATTATTCAATGTCTCTTTCTAAAAAAAAATTCACATATTAATTTACTGTTATTGTAATTATAATTGACAGGCCCGAAACGTTGGCCGAATCAAACTGATAACCACTGGTGGCTTTTGAATAAATTTTCAATTTTATTTGTATTAATTCGAGTGCCGTGAATTAATCTACAACAAGGTTTCAAATCATGCATTGCATGGAAGGTTCCTCTGCTCAAGTCATCACATGTCCAAGCCTGTCTGAAGTTTGCCAATAACCATCTGGAAGATCCAGAGGAGGCATGGGAGAAAGTCATGTGGTCAGATGAGACCATAGTAGAACTTTTTGGTCTAAACTTCACTCGTCGTGTTTGAAGGAAAAAGAAGGATGAGTTGCATCCCAAGAACACCATCCCTACTGTGAAGCATGGGTGTGGTAACATCATGCTTTGGGGTGCTTTTTTGCGAAGGGGACAGGACGACTAAACTGTATTAAGGAGAGGATGAATGGGGACATTTATTGTGAGATTTTGAGCAACAACCTCCTTCCCTCAGGCAGAGAATTGAAGATGGGTAGTGGCTGGGTCTTCCAACATGACAACAACCCGAAGCACACAGCCAGGATAACTAAGGAGTGGCTCCGTAAGAAGCATATCAAGGTTCTGGAGTGGTCTAGCCAGTCTCCAGACCTAAATCCAATAGAACATCTTTGGAGAGAGCTGAAACTCTGTGTTGCTCAGCGACAACCCCGAAACCTGACAGATCTAGAGGATATCTGTGTGGAGGAGTGGGCCAAAATCCCTGTTGCAGTGTGTGCAAACTAGTCAAGAACTACAGGAAACGTTTGACCTCTATAATTGCAAACAAAGGCTTCTGTACCAAATATTAACACTGATTTTCTCAGGTGTTCAAATACTTATGTTCAGCAGTGCAAGACAAAAAAAATCTTTAAAAATCATACAATGTGATTTCCTGATTTTATTTTTTATCTTTTTATGCTCTCTCAGAGTGGGAATGCACCTGTGAGGGACACCACACCTCGTGCCCGCTTGACGTCAACTACATCGAGCTCACGAGATATGGTATGGTCACTGGTTACCAAGGCGTGATATTACACCCTCCTGGAGGAGCGGGTAAGGTCAGCTTGGTACAATTTTCACAGATTCCTCCTGTCCACTAGAGATGTCCCGAACTATTCGCCGGCGAACAGTTCCCGGCGAACATCGCTTGTTCGCGTTTGCCGCGGCTGGCGAACATATGAGATGTTCGGTCCGCCCCCTATACGTCATCATTGAGCAAACTTTGACCCTGTACCTCACAGTCAGCAGACACATTTCAGCCAATCAGCATACCCTCCCTCCCAGACCCTCCCACCTCCTATCAAAAAGCAAGGACAGCATCCATCTTAGATTCATTCTGAAGCTGCAGTGTTAGTGAGAGCAGGGAGAGTGCAGCTGCTGCTGAATTAATAGGGAAATCGTTAGCTAGGCCAGTGTTCTGTGTCCACTCCAGTCCTCAAAGACTCATCTGCTGTAAGGACAGCGTCCTGACAGCACCCCAAAAAGCCCTTTTTAGGGCTGGTACATCAGTCTGCTTTTTTAAATTTTATATATATATATATATTGCAGTTGCCTGCCCGTGTGTGAGAGGCCACAGTCCCACAGACTGTACTGTGTGCACACCACTCATATCGGGTGGCACAGTACCTTGCAGATAAAAAAGTCATTACATTTTTTCACTGTAATATAATTGCAATTGCCTGCCAGTAAGTGTCAGGCCCACAGACTGTACTATGCCCACTGCCCACCACTCATATCGGGTGGCACAGTACCTTGCACGCATAGTATCACTAATCGAAAAAAAATAACAGGCAGAGGCAGGCCACCCCGCAGGGGCCGTCTTGGTCGTGGTGCTGTGATTTCCTTTGGCCCTAGAATAATGCCCAGTGTTCAGAGGCCACGTACCCTGAACTCGAAAAGTTCTGAGGACATAGTTGACTGGCTTACACAGGAAACCCAATTGACCAGCTCCTCCAGCTCAGCTTCGGGCACCTCTCAAGTTACCACTCGCCCGCCCGCCGCCACCACCAACACTAGCACCACAGCCGCTTCACTTGATCTGTCAGAGGAGTTATTTACACATCAGTTGGAAGAAATGAGTGATGCGCAACCATTACTGCCAGAGGATGTAGATAACAGGGATATGTCTCAGTCAGGCAGCATTACACACATGGATGTACGGTGTGGTGATGATGATGATGATGATGATGATGATGTTGTACCCGCTGCTGCTTCCTTTGCTAAGTTGTCAGATACAAGTCAAGCGGTTGATGGTATCCAACCTTGTGCAAATGGGGAGTTTGCGGTTGTGCAAATGGACTGTTTGCGGTGCGTTAAACGGGGAGTTTGGTCTGTCAGAGTTTGGTCTGTCACTGTGAAGCGTATGATCACAGTGACAGACTGATCGTATACACACACTGGATGTTTTAAAGCACATTATTCCAAACAATTTAGGAATGTTAGGTTATTTATGCCCTTTATGGATTAAAACCTGACTCTGCGTCAACTACGTAATTTTCCATGGGAGTTTTGGATCCCCCTCCGGCATGCCACAGTCCAAGTGTTAGTCCCCTTGAAACAACTTTTCCATCACTATTGTGGCCAGAAAGAGTCCCTGTGGGTTTTAAAATTCGCCTGCCTATTGAAGTCTATGGCGGTTCACCCGTTCGCGAACATTTGCGGAAATTCGCGTTCGCCGTTTGCGAACGGAAAATTTTATGTTCGCGACATCTCTACTGTCCACACGGGCCCCAGTGAAACAGTGTGTTCTCAGTCGGGGAAGACTGCCACCAGTTTCTTGTTTGATATAAGTCCGGTCCGCTAACAGGATTATATAGGGTAAGAAACCAACCCGCGGTAGCGTATTACTAGGCCAAAACACGGACGTGGGGATTCGTGATTGAGATACCAGACAGCACAAATTTAAATTATATATGTAATCATCTTAAGGGCTCAATAGACAATACACTATACACACAAGGATATATACAGTGGTCTGAGGTTACAAATACAGGTGGTATGATACAAACAGGATTAAAAAGAGCAAAAGTCAGTTTACCAGATGGATGAGTCCTTTTGGGTTGGGTTCGTGATACGAACTTGACCCCGAACCAGAACCCCATTGAAGTCAATAGGGACCCGAACCTTTGAGCACTAAAATGGCTGTAAAAATGTCATGGAAAGGGCTAGAGGGCTGCAAATGGCATCAAAATGTGGTTAAGAGCATGGCAAGTGCTCTGCAAACAAATGTTGATAGGGAAATGACTTTAAATAACATAAAATACGTAAAAATAAAAAATAATAATCTTGATCTAGGAGGACGATGTCCATATGGAGTAGGAGGTTGAGGAGGCGGTGGATGTGGCGGTGTAGGTGGAAGCGGCGGTGGAGGAGGAGGAGGTAGCCTACACTGCTTTTTGGTTTTAAATTTATTTTTATTTTTTTAAATTAGGGTACACCCCAAAACATTGGGAAATATAACCTGTGATAACCCCCTCCAGTCGTGCTAAACACACGTTCAGACAATACACTGGCTGCAGGGCAGGCCAGCACCTCCAAGGGGTAAAGGGCAAGCTCATGCCATGTGCCCAATTTGGAGACCCAGAAGTTGCAGGGGCTGACCCCTGTCAGTCAGTTCATGTAGACGTGTGCATACTTACTGCCCCACCAATGTCGCACGTCCCCGTGATGTTCACGATCCAATTTGATATCTGCTCTATCAACTTTGGATGTTCTTTTATGCGCCTACCATGGTGATCACAGGTGGCGGGGAATGAGGTTTGCAGGGCGGAGAGGGAGCGTGAGAAAGAGAGACCACATCCAAGGGAGGATTAATTTTTTCAAATTTAAAATTATAGAGTGGAAATATGGGACAAAGTATTAAAGCGTAAAAGTAGGACAACTTTTAAAAGTTTAAGCATTGAATGAAAGGATGTGTCGCGCATCAATTAATGAAGAATTTCTAAAATTTTATTCCCTGTCAACTATGCAGAGCAGGGGATTCTATCCGGCAAAATTTTAAAAATGTCACCTGACAATGTAATTGACGATTCCCTTACGTCCTAACCAGCAGCACAAGTGGGGAGTTCTCCCTTGTGAAACTGGTAGGACAGGTGGAATTTTTATTGATTAAAATTGCTACCAAGACAATTAAACAATTAACCCACCCCCTATAAAGGAACGCCCGCCCTTAAACCAGTGCTTTTTTATCTGTCCTGTGGACTGAGGACAGGTTCAGGCGCTGCCTGTTACCTTTTTGATTCGTTTGTTGCTAAGTTCTTGGTCCTTGTGGCCCTGTTGACACCTCTATATCCCGGCGATATCCCCCTGGGCTCAGCCTGTACTCAGCCGTTGGTTCCGGCTGCCTCGCTCGCGTTTTTCGCTCATGCTCGCCATACCCGGAAGTTCGTCAGATGACGAATTCCGGGTCAGCGCCGTGCGTATATTCGGCGGCTGTTTTAGCCACGCTTCGGCCCTGCTGTGCCTAAATTTGTATTTTTGCCCAAGATTTACATATATAATCGAAGGGGGGGCCCTTCTGGTTTATCTTTATAAGTATATAATGTAGTGACAGTGTAGGTCACTTCCGGCGCTAGGGGGAGGGTCTGTTAGCTATAAAAGCTCAGCAGACGCCAGACTCTCCCTCTCTGCCTGCAGTCTATTCTAAACTACTTTCTATTCCTGCAGTCTATTCTGCCTGCAGTCTATTCCCAATGGTGACCAGCATGGGAAATCCTCCCATAAACAGAAGCATCCAACTTGTGCCAACTGCGAGATGCCATGCCGGACTCCTATGAATTCAATAGGTGTCCTTTATGCCATCCTCCTCAGACGCAACCCACGATGGGTGACATGTTTGACTGGATGAAGGAATTCATGGGTAATTCCATTATGGAGATCAAGAGCGCCCTTTCTTCTAAGAGGCCCAGAGCTTCATTGCCAGGTCCTGTACCTATGGCTGAAGACATCATTTTGGTTGAAGACCGTTCCTCCTCCTCTTCTGATGAAGATGATGCCACTTATCTTTTTCCTGCGGTAAAGACGCAAAGACTTCTACGCTCCATCCGATCAAGCGATCATGATGTTGAGCAAGGGGAAGCTCTACCGTCCACCTCTAGGGGGCCAAGGGCCTTTAAAGTTGATAAAGATTTAAAAAAAGCTTATGTTAACGGAATGGAAGCATCCTCAAAAAGGTCCAGTTCTCACGAAGAGATTTAAACTGATGTTTCCTCTCCAGGAGTCAGAATCAGAACTGTGGGTACCACCTCCGAAGGTCGATATGGCGATCTCCAAGTTGTCTAAGAGGACCTTAGTTCCTTCTGATGATGGAAGCTACCTTCAGGATCCATTATATGGGGTACTCCAGAGATCGACTTGATGGCGACCCGCTTGAACGCCAAGGTGGACAGATTCTGCTCCCTCTACAAGGAAGACAATCCTCTGGCGATAGATGCTCTGTCCATAACATGGAGGTTCAGGCTGGCTTACATATTCCCTCCAATTTCCGTGATACCAAGGGTATTGACGAAAATCAAGCAAGACCAGACCCCGGTCATTGCGATAATATCATTCTGGCCGAAGAGGTCTTGGTTCACCCAGCTCATGAAGATGAGTCAGGGCACACATTGGAGACTTCCCCTAACGCAGGACCTTGTGTATAAGGACACAGGTCCCTGCCTAGATCTGAGGAAACTCAATCTGACAGCCTGGAGATTGACAGGTCCCTACTAGAAGCTAGAGGGCTTTCTGCGGAGGTCTTGAGAACCATTTCACACTCCAGGGTGGAGTCTACAAACAAAGCTTACTCAAGGATATACAAGATCTTCCTTTAGTGGTGTGCTGATAAACAGGTTGTACCCTCAGATGCTCCTCTTTCAGTGATTCTACAGTTTCTGCACGACGGCCTGGACAAGGGTCTAAGCCCGTCAATGCTCAGAGTTCATACCAGTGCGCTTTCTGCCTGTTTAGGCAGACCTTTAGCTCAAGACCTCCTACTCAGGAGGTTCCTCAAAGGAGCCGAAAGACTAAAACCTAGAATCCTGAGACCTATCCCTGAATGGGATTTATCTGTGGTTCTGAAGGGGCTATCCTCTCCCCCCTTTCAACCCTTGGAAAATGTGGACCTTAGATTTTTATCTTTGAAGGTCACATTTCTACTGGCCATAACTTCAGCCAAGAGGATTGGAGAATTGCAGGCCTTAGCGGCCGCTGAGCCTTATACCCTCTTCCTCCAGGACAGAGTTCTGTTGAGGTTCCTACCGACCTTTGTCCCCAAGGTACCATCATTTAGAAATACTAGTCAGACCATCACCTTACCGGTTTTATGTCCCTCTCCCTCATCTCCAGAGGAAGAAGCCCTCCATTCCTTGGACATTTCAAGAAATCTTAGAATCTACCTGAACAGAACTGCGGACTTCAGAAGATCCGAACACCTCCTGCTGTCCTTGTCGGGGAAAAACAAAGGTCTAAAGGCCTCTAAACCCTCTTTGAGTAAATGGGTAAAAGAGGCAATCCATGAAGGTTTTTCTAGCCCAGGGGTTGGCTCCTCCATCCTTTGTCACTGCCTACTCTACAAGGGCAGTATCTACTTCGTACGCGGAGAAAAGTCTGGTCCCGCTAGAACAAATCTGTGCTGCAGCCTCTTGGAGCTCCCATAGCACCTTTTATGAAGCATTACCGCCTAGATTCTTGGCGCTCTGAGGGAGTGGCATTTGGACGTACCATTCTCAGTGCCACCCTCTCATAAAAAATTTTTTTTAAAAGGGGAACCCTCCCAATTTGTCTGTGGCTCCTTGCTAGGTCCCCACTTGTGCTGCTGGTTAGGACGTAAGGGAAGCATTAATTTTAACGTAAATTTGTTTTCCCTTAGTCCTAACAGCAGCACACAAATTTCCCACCCTATTTTTGTTTGTGTGATACTTGCTGATAAAGCACTGGTTTAAGGGCGGGCATCCCTTTATAGGGGGTGTGTTAATTGTTTAATTGTCTTGGTAGCAATTTTAATCAATAAAAAATCCACCTATACTACTAGTTTCCCAGGGGAGCACTCCCCACTTGTGCTGCTGTTAGGACTAAGGGAAAACAAATTTACCTTAAAATTAACGTTTTTTTTAACTTTATGTTCCTGTCACCTATGTAAAGGTGCCCCAGTGACATCCACCATCCATTTGGATATCTTCTCTATCAACTTTCGATGTTCTTTTCTGAGCCTACCATGTTGATCACGGTTATTAGCGAATCAGGGTTTCACGACAAAAAGAGACCAAATTTAAGGGAGATAAATTTATAAAAAAAAATTGGGGATCGAGGGGAAATATGGAAAAAGTTATTGAGGCGCAAATGTCGGACAAATTAGAGAAGTGCAAATGTGGGACAAAAGAGTAAAGCGGAAATGTGGGACACATTATTGAAGCGCAAATGTGGGCCAAAAGAGTAAAGCGGAAATGTGGGACACATTATTGAAGAGCAAATGTGGGCCAAAAGAGTAAAGCGGAAATGTGGGACACATTATTGAAGCGCAAATGTGGGCCAAAAGAGTAAAGCGGAAATGTGTTATACATTATCGAAGCGCAAATGTGGGCCAAAAGAGTAAAGCGGAAATGTGGGACACATTATCGAAGCGTAAATGTGGGCCAAAAGAATAAAGCGGAAATGTGGGACACATTATTGAAGTGCAAATGAGGTACAACTTGTTAAAGTTTAAGCATTGAATCAAAGGAGGTGGCGCGCATCAATTAAAGAAGAATTTCAGAAATTGTATTCCCTGTCACCTATGCAGAGCAGAGTAAAATGTCAAACCAAGAATGTAACAGAAAAATTACAGAAATGTATTAACCTGTCTACTTGGTAGAGCAGGGGTCTATGACAGAAAAAAAATGTTTATTGTCACCCGAAAATGTAAAAGTAAAATTATAGAAATTTATTAAGCTGTCAACTAGGTAGAGGAGGGGTATATTACACCCAAAAATTTGTGAATTTCACCCAAAAATGTAATTGACTAATTTTATTTTATTTTTTACCTGTCTACCAGGTATAGCAGTGGTACATCACACCCAAAAATTGGTGAATTTCACCAGAAAATGTAACTGACAATTTTTTTATTTATTTTTTACCGGTCTGATAGGTATAGCAGTGGTACAACAGTGGTAGGAGTTTGAGGAGGCGGTGGACATAGCAGTGTAGGTGGAAGCGGCGGTGGAGGAGGACGAGGTAGCCAACACTGGTTTTTGGTTTTAATTTTATTTATTTTTTTAATTAGGGTACACTCCAAAAGAGTGTGAAATATCCAAAATACAAGAATGAGCAATTGCGCTGCAGTATAACAATGGCTGGTTAAGGCATCTATACATGTCTATTCTCCACAAGGTACGGACAAGTCCTGTGGGATCCAAGCCTGGTTCATTTTAATGAACGTGAGCTTGTCCACATTGGCTGTGGACAGGCGACTGCGCTTGTCTGTGATGACGCCCCCTGCCGTGATAAACACACGTTCAGATAATACACTAGCTGCAGGGCAGGCCAGCACCTCCAAGGCATAAAGGGCAAGCTCAGGCCATGTGCCCAATTTGGAGACCCAGAAGTTGAAGGGGGCAGACCCGTCATTCAGTACGTGTAGGCGTGTGCACACATACTGCTCCACCATGTTGGTGAAATGCTGCCTCCTGCTAAGACATTCCATATCAGCGGGTGGTGCTGGTTGTTGTGGCGTGCTGACAAAGCTTTTCCACATTTTGGCCATGCTAACCCTGCTTTCTGTAGTGATGGCGGTGCCCCAGCCGCGTTGGTGACCTCTTCCTCGTCCTCTGCCTTCACCTTGTGCTTCCACTGTGCCCATGCTGTCAGGTGGGAATGCCACCAGCAGTGCGTCTACCAGTCAGCGCTTGTACAGTCGTGGCCAAAAGTTTTGAGAATGACACAAATATTAGTTTTCACAAAGTTTGCTGCTAAACTGCTTTTAGATCTTTGTTTCAGTTGTTTCTGTGATGTAGTGAAATATAATTACACGCACTTCATACGTTTCAAAGGCTTTTATCGACAATTACATGACATTTATGCAAAGAGTCAGTATTTGCAGTGTTGGCCCTTCTTTATTAGGACCTCTGCAATTCGACTGGGGGGCATGCTCTCAATCAACTTCTGGGCCAATTCCTGACTGATAGCAACCCATTCTTTCATAATCACTTCTTGGAGTTTGTCAGAATTAGTGGGTTTTTGTTTGTCCACCCGCCTCTTGAGGATTGACCACAAGTTCTCAATGAGATTAAGATCTGGGGAGTCAACGTTTTGGTCCCCGCGCCACTTAGTTATCACTTTTGCCTTATGGCACGGTGCTCCATCGTGCTGGAA
The DNA here is from genome assembly GCF_905171765.1 of Bufo bufo. NCBI lineage: Eukaryota > Metazoa > Chordata > Amphibia > Anura > Bufonidae > Bufo > Bufo bufo. The sequence goes on along the minus strand of NC_053392.1, from coordinate 26,970,027 downwards.
AATGCATTGTTCTTCACCAAACTGTTGTTGGATTGTTGGAAGAAGTTGCTGTTGGAGGGTGTTTTGGTACCATCCTTTATTCATGGCTTTGTTTTTGGGCAAAATTGTGAGTGAGCCCACTCCCTTTGGATGAGAAGAAACCCCACACATGAATGGTCTCAGGATGCTTTACTGTTGGCATGACACAGGACTGATGGTAGCGCTCACCTTTTCTTCTCCGGACAAGCCTTTTTGCAGATGCCCCAAACAATCGGAAAGAGGCTTCATCGGAGAATATGACTTTGCCCCAGTCCTCAGCAGTCCATTCACCATACTTTCTGCAGAAGATCAATCTGTCCCTGATGTTTTTTTTGGAGAGAAGTGGCTTCTTTGCTGCCCTTCTTGACACCAGGCCATCTTCCAAAAGTCTTCGCCTCACTGTGCGTGCAGATGCGCTCACACCTGCCTGCTGCCATTCCTGAGCAAGCTCTGCACTGGTGGCACTCCGATCCCACAGCTGAATCCTCTTTAGGAGACGATTCTGGCGCTTGCTGGACTTTCTTGGACGCCCTGAAGCCTTCTTAACAAGAATTGAATCTCTTTCTGTCACGGGGTTCCAAAGGTGCACTCGGTCCCACATTGCCCGCAGACCTGTTGCTTAGCTTTGGGAATGAGGATTTGTGCTTGACCTCATTCCCAGGGCGGCTTTGCTGGCTGGGTGGCTCCCTGCTCCTAGTCTGCCTTGAGCGCCGAGCTGATCACTCGGTGCTCGACTGGTTGGCCTGTCGGTCATGTGACGCTGGCCACGTCACATGACCCTCACTCCCCACTATAAATACAGGCAGCCTGCTGGCCACAGGTTGCCTGTTAATTTCTAGGTTCCTGGCTATTTGTTGGACTACTGAATACTACCTGATCCTGTTCCCTGACGATTCTCTGCTTGCTCCTCCTGTACTGCGCATCCATCCTGGTATTGTGACCTCGGCTCCCACCTGACTACTCTCTTAGGACTCCTCTTGTACTTCGCTACTCTCCTGGTATTTGACCCCGGCTTCTCCTGACCATTCTTTGCTTAATCCGTTGTACTGCATAGCTCTCTTGGTTCTGACCCGGTCCGTTCATGTTCCGTATTTTGTCTTGTCTGTCTTCCCTGCACATATCCTAAGTTAGGGACTGCCGTCCAGTTGTCCCCTGTCATCAGGACTCGTGAGGCAAGTAGGCAGGGCCAGGGGTAAGGGTGGAGCGCAGTGGTCACTACCCTTCCCCCTGTGTGTGTGTGGACGTGACCGTTACACTTTCCTTGAAGCTCTTGATGATCCTATAAATTGTTGATTGAGGTGCAATCTTAGTAGCCACAATATCCTTGCCTGTGAAGCCATTTTTATTTTTGTGGCTGCACGCATTTCTTTGCAGGTCACCATGGTTAACAATGGAAGAACAATGTGTCACGAGTTGGAGGTCCCCGGAGAGACCACCGCGTCGTCATGCAATAAACGGACGGAAATCAGGTACAGACACATAAGAGTTTATTGCACAAACAAAACAGGGAAGGCAGCACAGACAAAACTTGAGCTCTATGTACCGTCAGCACAGTGGGAGAAAACCCCCACTGCGCCACTGTCTAGTAATACTCCAGAGGGGAGTAACTAAGCAACTCCTGGTTTTCACTAGAGCCCTAGATGGTAGGGTTAGACTTAGCCGCAGAAAGTTGCCAGGGTCCACTCTGGAGTGTGACCTAGACAGTGACAGCAGGAGCGAATGGACAACAGGTACCAGAAGGTACCGACGGCACATAGGCAAACATAACAGACAGGTAAATACAAAACAGGGCAAATAATAACACAAGCAGGAGTTCATGCAAGGGAGCAGGAGTGGCAATGAGCAGAGAAGGACTTGCTCCACCAGTAGAAATCTGCATGGCCTTGTCATGCCACTCTGCTGCAAAGGCTTGCAGAACACAGACATCAGAATAAACACAAAGTAACTAAAACATAACTGGCAGAACAGAAAGACAGGAAAAAGGACGCAAATGAACAAGTAGGGAAACTCACAGAGCACAGACAGACAAACAGACACAGATCCCATGGGTCAGCAGCATGGGAGAGAGTACAAACCAGGAGCAAAGCAGGACAAGACAACACACACCAGGAGAGCTGACCCAGAACTGAGGAAACCTCAGCCTTTTATACAGGTTCCATGGGTGCAGCAGAGAGACCACACCCATGGAGCAGACAGAGGATTAACTCCTAATAGGCACACAGGGGAGTTAACCCATAAAGAACCACAAATGACACACAGGAACAGAACTTCAGCGAGGAGCGCTGAACGAGCAAGAACGGAAGGTCACAGTCAAAGGTAACGACTGTGACACAATGATTTCAAGCATCACCCTCCTTTTAACATGTCAAGTCTGCCATTTTAACCCAATCAGCCTGACATAATGATCTCCAGCCTTGTGCTCGTCAACATTCTCACCTGAGTTAACAAGACGATTACTGAAATGATCTCAGCAGGTCCTTTAATGACAGCAATGAAATGCAGTGGAAAGGTTTTTTTGGGATTAAGTTAATTTTCATGGCAAAGAAGGACTATGCAATTCATCTGATCACTCTTCATAACATTCTGGAGTATATGCAAATTGCTATTATAAAAACTTAAGCAGCAACTTTTCCAATTTCCAATATTTATGTAATTCTCAAAACTTTTGGCCACGACTGTACTTGCGCATCTTACGATCACGCTCCAGTGAGGGAATTAAGGACGGTACGTTGTCCTTGTAACGGGGAGTTCCACCTTGTGGGCATGTTGCATATGAGGCGGTGAGCGGGAAGGCCGAAGTTACGCTGCAGCGCTGACAGGCGAGCAGCAGCAGGGTGAGAACGCCGAAAGCGCGCACAGTAGGCCCGCACTTTATGCAGCAGCTCTGACATATCGGGGTAATTTTTAAGGAATCTCTGTACCACCAAATTCAGCACATGCGCCAGGCAAGGGATGTGCGTCAAACCGGCTAGTCCCAGAGCTACTACGAGATTTCGCCCATTATTGCACACCACCAGACCGGGCTTGAGGCTCACTGGCACAAACCACTCATTGGTCTGTTGTTCAAGGCCCGTCCACAGCTCCTAAGCGGTGTGGGGTTTGTCCCCCAAAGAGATACATTTTAAAACTGCCTGCTGTCGTTTAGCCCTGGCTGTGCTGAAGTTGGTGGTGAAGGTGTTACGCTGACCGGATGAGGAGCCGGTAGAGGATGAGAAAGCGGAGTAGGAGGAGGAAGCAACAGGAGGCAAACTGAAGCGCCCTGCAATCCTCGGTGGTGGAAGGACATGCGCCAAACTGCTATCCGCCTCAGGCCCAGCCACCACTGCATTTACCCAGTGTGCTGTTATGGAGATATAACGTCCCTGACCGTGCTTACTGGTCCACGTATCCTTAGTGAGGTGCACCTTGCCACAGATGACGTTGCGCAGTGCACACCTGATTTTGTCCCCTACTTGGTTGTGCAGGGAAGGGATGGCTTGCCTGGAAAAGTAGTGGCGGCTGGGCATGACGTACTGTGAACAGCCTCCGCAATAAGGCCTTTAAAACTATCCGTCTCCACCAGATGGAATGACAGCATTTTAAAGGCAAATAATTTAGAAATGCCGGCATTCAGGGCTAGGGATCGTGGGTGGGTAGGGGGGTACTACCTCTTCCTCTCCAGTGTTTGGGAGATGGAGAGCTGAATGTTTCCGTGGGACATTGTGGAGATGTTTGGTGACCCAGGTGGTGGTGTTGCTGGAAGATCCTCTGTTTGCGGGGTGGCAGGTGGCACTGTCACTCCAGAGGTGGATGAAGAGGCCGAGACTGCAGCAGAAGAGGAAGCAGGAGGAGTCAGAGAACTTTCTTGTTTTTTTTAGGTGTCTTCTCCACTACAGCTCGTGCTTAGAACTTAAATGCCTGGTCATGCAGGTTGTGCTCAAGTTGAGAACGTTTATGCCTCGCTTCAGGCTCTGATTGCACAGCATGCAAACCACTCGTGTCTTGTCGTCAGCACATTGTCTGAAAAACTGCCATGCCAGGGAACTCCTTGGAGCTGGCTTTGGAGTGCTTGGTCCCTTGCTGCGGTGGGCAGTAGCAGGCGTACTCTCTAGAGGACGGCCGCTCTGCTTTTGCACCCTGCTCCCTCTTCTGCTGTGCTGGTGGCTCTGTGCGACCACCGCCTCTTCCTCCGAACTACATAGGTCACTCGCATGACCTTGATTCCATGAGGGGTCGAGAACCTCATCGTCCTCCACATCATCTTCCACCTAGTCTTCCCCCCTGCATTCTTTGTCGGTCTGCACACTTTCGAAAGCCCCAGCAGTTGGCACCTGTGTTTCGTCATCATCCGAGACGTGCTGCGATGGTCCTCCCATGTACTCCTCTTGAAAGATAAGTGGTTGGGCATCGGTGCACTCAATCTCTTCCACTTCTGGGGCAGGGGGCTAGGTGGATGGCCCTGGAAAACCCTGTTTACAGAGTCATCAAAAAGCAGAAGAGACTGCTGCATGACTTGGGGCTCAGACTGCTTGGCTGATTTGCAAGGGGGTGAGGTGAAAGACTGATGGAAATGGGCTGCAGGTGCCAACTCTGATCTTTCAGCAGGAGACAGGGTAGGAGACAATGTGAAGGAACTTGAGGCACTGTCAGCAACCCAATCTACTATTCGCCTGTACTTGTTCAGGCCTAACCATTCGTAGAGCCGCATTAGGCCCGACCAAATACCGCTGCAGGTTCTGTCGCCTACTCGCACCTGAGGAAGGGGTTTCACTTGTGCGTGTAGCTGGCACAGATCGACCACGTCCTCTCCCTGCAACAGGAGCTCCACCAGCAGCACCACGACCTGGGCCACGTCCCTTATTTGACGCTCTCCTCATATTTCTCAAATTTAGGATCTTGCCCTAAATGGGTGTTTACTAAATAGTAGAATAGAACTACAGTATGTACAGGGTGTATCTCACACGCCCTGATCCAGACTAGGCCTCAATTAAATTTGTTTGCCCAAAATGGCTGTATTTCAAATACCTGAATAGAACCCCTGTATATAAAGGGTGTATCTCACACGCCCTGACCCACACTAGGCCGCAATTAAAGATTTATGCCCAAAATGGCTGTATTTCAAATAACTGAATATAACCCCTGGATATAAAGGGTGTATCTCACTCGCTCTGACCCACTCTAGGCCACAATTAAAGATTTGTGCACAAAATGGCTGTATTTCAATTAACTGAATATAACCCCTGTATATAAAGGGTGTATCTCACAATGACATCTGCAGCAAAGGCTGCCAATTTTTTTTCTTTTGCCCAAACAGGTGTTTGTTTAAATACCTGAATATGACAGCAGTATATAACCCTGGAGTTTCAAACGTCTTGATACTGCAAGGGCGCAACAATTGTGTATTTTGACCAAAAAAGGGTGTTTTATTAATAGAAGAATTTAACCCCTGTATATAATGGGTGTATCTCACACGCCCTGATCCACACTAGGCCGCAATTAAAGATTTGTGCCCAAAATGGCTGTATTTCTAATATCTGAATATATCCCCTGTATATAAAGGGTGTATCTCACATGGCCTGACCCACACTAGTCCGCAATTAAAGATTTGTGCACAAAATGGCTGTATTTCAATTAACTGAATATAACCCCTGTATATAAAGGGTGTATCTCACAATGACATCTGCAGCAAAGGCTGCCAAATAAAAGAAATTTGCCCAAAAGGGTGTTTGTTTAATAACTGAATATAACAGCAGTATATATCCCTGGAATTGTGTATTTTTTCGCAAAAAAGTGTGTTTTTAAAAACCCAGAAAATTATGGCTGTATTTCTAGCTTAAAGGGCTTCTGTCACCCCCCAAAAGTCATTTTTCGTTTTTGGGCTACTTAAAATCCTTATACTGCGATTTTTCAATATATAGTGCTTTTACCCTTTTTCATTCAGTAGTTTCTTTAAAAACTGCACTTTTATAATATGTAAATTACCTCTCTACCAGCAAGTAGGGCGGTTACTTGCTGGTAGCAGCCGCATCATCCTTTCCAAAAAACGCCCCCTCCTCATGTTGATTGACAGGGCCAGCGAGCCCTCTCTTCCTCTGGCTGGCCCTGTCTGCGTTTTAAATCTCGCGCCTGCGCCGTACCGGTCTTCAGTCGGCGCAGGCGCACTGAGAGGAGGACACTCGCTCGGCCGCTCCTTCCTCAGTGAAAAATCGCAGTATAAGGATTTTAAGTAGAGCAAAAATGAAAAATGACTTTTGGGGGGTGACAGAAGCCCTTTAAGTTGCACACTGACTAAGGCCTCTTTCACACTACCGTATGGCTATTTTAGTGTTTTGAGGTCCGTTTTATCACTGATCCGTTGTTTCATTTTTTTGTTTCCGTTTTTCCGTTCCGTTTTTCCATATGGCATATACAGTATACAGTAATTACATAGAACAAATTGGGCTGGGCATAACATTTTCAATAGATGGTTCCGCAAAAAACGGATACGGAAGACATACGGATGAATTTCCGTATTCATTCCTTTTTTTTGCGGACCCATTGACTTTAATGGAACCACGGAATGTGATTTGCGGCCAAATATAGGACATATCTTTGCACGGAACGGAGATACGGAAACACGGAAACGGAATACATACATAGTACATTTAGTTTTTTTTTGCGGAACCATTGAAATGAATGGTTCAGTTTACGAACCATATACAGAACGCAAAAAACGGCCCGCAAAACGAAAAAAAAAAAACGGTTGTGTGAAAGAGGCCTAATACAGATGTTGTATATTGCCCAAAAAGTGTGTTTTTTTTTACTAACAGAATATGAAAGCTGTATATATTGAACTTGAATTTCACATTTGCTGTAAAATAGTGGATTTTGGCAAAATAAATGTGTGTTTTTAAAAACCCAGAAAATTATGGCTGTATTTCTAGCTTAAATTGCACACTGACTAATCCAGATGTTGTATATTGCCCAAAAAGTGTTTTTTTTTTAACTAACAGAATATGACAGCAGTATATAACGTTTGAATTTCGCACGTCCAGATGCAACTAGGGATGTAAAATTGTGTATTTTGCACAAAAAGGGTGTTTTAAAAAACCCAGAAAATTATGGCTGCATTTTGGATATTGCCAAAAATAAGGGCAATTTTTTACAACCAGATTATTAGTGCAGTTTTTCAAGTTTGGATTTCAATGTCACAAAAGCACATATGCAGTGCTGGTGCACTGAGCTTGCATAAAATGGCCGCCGCCGCCCACCTAACTAACAGACAGATAAAAGTTATTTTTTTTCGGTCACTGGGCTCAGGGCAGGGTAAAAAGATTGTGCCCTGCGCCCACACAACTAATTGTATGAAGATCGCTGAGTTAGATTCGTGTTCTGATTAAAGATTCTGTCCTATTCTCTCCCTCACAGCAGCAGCATCCTCTCTCTACACTAGTAACAGCAGAGAGACGTGCAGCGCTACGTGACTGCAGCTTATATAGAGGCTGGGTCACATGCTGCACTGGCCAATCACAGCCATGCCATAAGTAGGCATGGCTGTGATGGCTTCTAAGGGCACAGAGTTAAACGCTTGTTGATTAACTGCTCTGCAGCCGTTCAAAAAGCGCAGAGAATTCGCCAAAACCCCCATTTCTGAAATGTTCGGGTCCGGGGTCCAAAAATCCTGAAGTTCAGTACGAACCCGAACTCTACAGTTTGGGTTCGCTCAACCCTAATGGAGGGCAGTGATGTCAGCTGATTGCAGGTCTCCCTAAACACATGGCATGATGTGACCCTCCTTCAGAGAAAGACATACCCGCTTGCTGGCACAAGCCTTTTAACCTGTAGCCGGCCCCTCCCCTCCTGGCCTCTGGGAGGGGTCCACCCCCACGCTGCTGGGCTGGCAGCACATGAGCCACAAAACAGATTAGGGCTCATGGCTCCAGACCAGAATGTCGCAGGGAGGTGGTTCTGGGACCAATGGATCCGCCTGGGTTCTGGCTAACAGTAGAGTCCAAGCATGGTACCTTTATTTGGTTTCTGTGGGAGATATCTATATCTCCCTTCCCGGTTTCCCACCGCCAGACTATTACCACGGGCCACAGGGACACAAATGTGTATCTGGTTTATGTATGTAATGCATGGGCGATTCATAATTCCTTTTGAACCGCCGGTTCCAACCTGTCTGATAATCTGAGTGAAGTGGTGAATGGCTTAGACCTCATGCTGAGAGATTCTTCCTGTCACATTAGCTTGGTTCCTGGCTGACTGGATGGAAGTTAAAAAGTTGTAAACACTGGTGGACTGCTAGAGGTCCTCTGCCATCTGCTGGCTTTGAAGCAGGGCCCCCCTGTGGAGCTCACTACCTCAGCTGTCTGACAAGCAGAGGGTTGAAGTGAGAACTTATTTTGCATGTACACTGACCAAGGTAAATTAAATGAGAATCATGGCTGCCATTGAATCCATATTGCTTACAGCACCTACAATGTGAATTTCAGACCCCTCCATGATTTCTAAGTGGGAGAACTTGCAAAATCTCAGGGTGTTCAAATACTGCTGTTCCTCACTGTATATATATATATATATTGGCCTTGTATGGCCACTCCAGTATGGGCCCAATATATGTGTGGGGATGTGTATATGTATACCTAAGTGCCCCCAGGTTGTGTGGAGATTTTATATATAAAGACTTGCCATATTATGGGTGAATAAACCACTATCTTGGAGTGCAGTCCTACTTCTTTGTTTTCTATACCATTGGGGATTGCCGCTACCCTGCGTTGGACCTTGCACCCACATTCTGGCTGGTGCTCCCACTGGACTTTTTCTTCTCTATATATATATATATATATATATATATAAAAGATGAAAGAAGGCCAGCAGCACACCACGGATTTCAAGCTATGAGAAAGACAGCAACAAGCTGTTGAAACGTCGCTGCTGACACTGGGTGAATAAACTTCACGTTTTCTGCTGAAACCCGTGGTGTGCTGCTGGCCTTCTTTCATCTTTTGTATCGTATTGGACCCAGGTGCCGGTTCATATTGGCTTGATTTGCACCCGCATCTTTTAGTGTGCTGCATCCTCATTTTTCCAAAACCTATATATATATACACTTATATAATCCCCAGGTTGTGTAGTAAATAAATAAATAAATATATATATATATATATATCAGCCTAGTTATTATGCTCTCCCCACCTTCTGTTTAGGGATTGTTTATTGACATGGGTGGGTGTGTGGTGCCATGGTGTATCTGGGGGGATGCTCTCATTTACACCTTGGGCAGGAATTCCTTTGATTCCTTTGTCTGTACAGATCCTGAGCCTCAGGGGGCCAACTGGCAGGTATCTGTTACAGTCTGAGTGCATGCATTCCGTCACACACACAGGATGATGTCATATCCCTGCACCTTAGGTTGAGGAGGGGGGGGGGGGTGGGCTGCTTTTGGGCTTATATTAAGCCAATCCAGGACAAAGGGTAGCGCTCTTTCTAGGGACTGGACCACAAACAGAGACACACATGGGAGAGAAAAAGATGAACTGAGCAGCTCCATAAAGGAAGAGAGGCCATAAAGCAAAGCAGAGCAGCCCCACGTGCCCCTGGAGATTTCTGAGTAACCCTTTCCCTACTGCATTTCAGTGCCACATACCCTGTGTCTGCAATTAACCCTTTCCCTCCAGCATTGCAGTAACCCCTCAACGAAGCCGCGGATCTAGCAGAGGGCCGTCCGGATCTGGCGGAGGCGGCGCTGAGCGGAGGAAGGCGTCACTGTAGACAGGGAGGGCGGCGATTAAGACTGGGAAGGGGGCGCTGGGCACCAGACGGACGGGCACCCTGTATTAACTGACGTCCCCTTGGGCAGCTTAGGTAGGCAATTGACCGGTTATAAAAACCTGTTTTTTGGGCTAATATGTCCATTGATATAAATATATATAGTTATAGCAATAATTAGACTGTAAACGTGGAATTGTTTTAATAAATTCCTTTGAATAATAAAAGTACAGCGAATAATCATTTATTGTAGTAGTCGCCGCCGTAGTATATCATAGCAGTAATTCGCACTTAGTTCAGAGAAAAAGTGTAAGTGCAACAGAGGTAGTTTCTTTTAAGGTATAAATAGGCGGATTCATCAATAGACGACTCACGCCTATTTATGAATATTAATAATTAATATTTCCTTTAGAAAACAGTCACAAGGAGCAGCCTACATTCTCCGCCACATGAGAGTATAAGGCATGGATGGCTTTTTGGGAGAAATAATGCCGACTAGGAAACTTCCATCAAGGCTGAGCATATGCTATCTGCTCCCTTAAGGCAGCAGACTCTACTAAATAGTACAGCATCAAATGTACCACCAGCAGCTTGTCAAGGTGGGGGTTCAGCTAATTGATGCTCAATAATAGTTTTCTCATAGCCACACATTCCACATGTCTCACAATAGGGGGTAGCACAAGGAGGAGGAGGTGGAGTCTAAGATATATATCTATTTAATTAACCTAGTTATTATGCTCTCCCCACCTTCTGTTTAGGGATTGTTTATTGACATGGGTGGGTGTGTGGTGCCATGGAGTATCTGGGGGGATGCTCTCATTTACACCTTGGGCAGGAATTCCTTTGATTCCTTTGTCTGTACAGATCCTGAGCCTCAGGGGGCCAACTGGCAGGTATCTGTTACAGTCTGAGTGCATGCATTCCGTCACACACACAGGATGATGTCATATTCCTCTACCTTAGGTTGAGGAGGGGGGAGGTGGGCTGCTTTTGGGCTTATATTAGGCCAAGCCAGGACAAAGGGTAGCGCTCTTTCTTGGGACTGGACCACAAACAGACACACATGGGAGATAAAAAGATGACCCGAGCAGCTCCATGAAGGAAAAGAGGCCATAATAAGAGGCAGAGCAGTCCCACGTGCCCCTGGAGATGGCTGAGTAACCCTTTCCGTTCTGCATTGCAGTGCCACATACCCTGTGTCTGCAATTAACCCTTTCCCTCCAGCATTGCAGTAACCCCTTTACTGCTGCCACCAATATTAACCCATGAGGTACCCCTAATGCCCCTTCCCTGATTTACCCCTATTCACCCCTGGCCTGCATTGTATTCCTTGTAGTATATCCCTAGCCTGCATCATATATTAACCCTTGCAGTGCCACTATTGTGTTTCCCCATAGGGACAGTATAGAGCCAGAAGGGTGGGCTGCTAAGTAACGTGTGTGTAAGTGTATTTTTAGGTTGATTTGTGGGGTGGAATTGTGTATTATATTGTACAGTGTGTAGCGTAGTTTAGGTGTATTGTAGTGTAGTTAATATATATTACTGTGTGCGGCTATATAAGTATATATTTATATGTCCATTGATATAAATATATATATTGTGGCAATGTAAACATTGAGGTGTTGTTTCCCCAGGTTCCAGTCCGGGGCTCATGTCCAGGGATCCTATTTAATCCTGCTACTGGATCTTGGGTGTGTCTCACTCTGGAGTGTCTTATGAAGCAGAGTCCTGGTGAGGCTCTGTGTGAGTGGTCTCAGCCGGGTGGGCTGAGGGGCCACGAGGCTAGGCTATAGCCTGAACTTTTGGGGACGCGGTGACGCCTGTGAAACAAGAATCATGAGGCCAGAGTCGGGAGGACTACTGGGCCACATCCCCCAAAAGGTATCGAAGTGTCACAGTCTAGAGGTTGCTGGACTGAATGGCTGAGGAAAGTCGCATTTGTGTTCCATGTGTGAACAGGGCTCTCTAGGTGAGTCAGGGATACACTTAAGTGTTTAGTTAGAGCCTAGCCGGGCAAGGGTTTGTTATTTTGTGTGGATGTCACACGTGATAAGCTGAAGCTGCGACTTCTTAACCTGTGCTTTGCTAAAGTGTCTGAAATAAAGCAAGAGTTTGGACATTATAATAGTGTCTGCGAAGATATCTGTGAGTGTGACCCCCTGAAAAGGGACGATCCCTTACTATAGTTATAGCAATGATTAGACTGTAAACGTGGAATTGTTTTACTAAATTCCTTTGAATTATTCAAAGTACAGCGAATAGTCATTTATTGTAGTAGTCGCCGCCGTAGTATATCATAGCAGTAATTCGCACTTAGTTCAGAGAAAAAGTGTAAGTGCAACAGAGGTAGTTTTTTTTAAAGTATAAATAGGCGTATTCATCAATAGACGACTCACGCCTATTTCTGAATATTAATAATTAATATTTCCTTTAGCAAACAGTCACAAGGAGCAGCCTACATTCTCCGCCACATGAGAGTATAAGGCATGGATGGCTTTTTGGGAGAAATAATGCCGACTAGGAAACTTCCAGCAAGGCTGAGCATATGCTATCTGCTCCCTTAAGGCAGCAGACTCTACTAAATAGTACAGCATCAAATGTACCACCAGCAGCTTGTCAAGGTGGGGGTTCAGCTAATTGATGCTCAATAATAGTTTTCTCATAGCCACACATTCCACATGTCTCACAATAGGGGGTAGCACAAGGAGGAGGAGGTGGAGTCTGAGCAGGATAAGTAGAAGCTGATGATGATGACAAGGTCAATGTATTGCTTGTGGATGGAGGCTGGCTGCTACAAAGAGGACCAGTAGAGGGAGAACAGACGTGTTCTGATTGGGAATGCTGGTCAGTTGTATTTTTCTAAATAGTCTGGTGATTCCGCCTCATGTGCTGCAATAAAGCCCTGGTACCTAAGTTTGTGTTTGAATGCCCACGGCTTATTTTAATCCTGCAGATCTTGCACACGGCCTTGGTTTTGTGTGCAGACCCCGTAAAGAAATAACTCCTTATGCAACAGAGCACAGAGCTAGCGGAAGCCGAGCTTGCTGTAGGATGTGGCACGTTTTGGACCTAGGCCCAGTAGTTCCCGAGCTGAGCACAATATAAGCAGATCCGACACTGCCAGTTCTTTTGGAGGTTTTGACTGTACATTACATCCACTCTTTCTTGCCACTATTGGCCACTACCCTCTTCCTCAGATGCATCTTACTCCACTTTGGCACTCCTTTTTCGTCTTCCAGGTCCTGTCCAACACAAAGTTATCATCGGAGATCTCTCCCTCCCTATCACTTTTTATCAGACTGTGATATATATATATTATGGTGGGCTCCTTGGGCACCCTCTCCATTTCATGCTCTGTACTTGCCCCGACTTCTACTGTCGCTGCCTGTTGCACTGCCTGGAGATGACCTGACACAGATTTCGGCCTACTATTTCAGGTTTTTTTTTCCTCAGAGATTTGAAACAGTACTCTGGATTGTAAAACTTGCACTGTAAACTTGTATTGCTATTTTTTTGCCCCACACCAACACTTGTACTGCCTGGAGATGCTCTGTCACAGCTTTCAGCCTACTAATTCAAGTGTTTTCACTCGTATTGTGGTTAAAACCCCCACATCCACCAAAACTTGAACTGTGGAGCGAAGGTGGATTAGTTGCCCGGTATACTGAGGTTAGGACTGTATCACTGATTTTATTTTCTGCTCTTGGGTTTTTACGCCCCAGGTGCATTATCTTGCACTTATCAACATTAAATTTTAGTTGCCAGATTTTTGACCATTCCTCTAGTTTTCCTAAATCCTTTTCCATTTGGTGTATCCCTCCAGGAACATCAACCCTGTTACAAATCTTTGTGTCATCAGCAAAAAGATACACCTTACCATCGAGGCATTCAGCAATTTCGCTGATAAAGATATTAAACCCAGAACAGATCCCTGAGGTACCCCACTGGTAACAAGACCTTGGTCTGAATATACTCCATTGACTACAACCCTCTGTTGTCTGTCCCTCAGCCACTGCCTAATCCATTCAACAATATGGGAGTCCACGCACAAAGACTGCAATTTATTGATAAGCCTTCTATGTGGGACAGTATCAAAAGCCTTACTAAAGTCTAGATAAGCGATGTCTACTGCACCTCCACCATCTATTATTTTAGTCACCCAATAAATAAAAAAAATAAGATTAGTTTGACATGATCTCCCTGAAGTAAGCCCATGCTGTTTTTCATCTTTAAATCCATGAATGGGCACAACATTTGCCAATTTCCAATCTTTGGGGACGACTCCTGTTGCCAGTGATTGGTTAAATAAATCTGTTAATGGTTTTACTAGTTCTCCGCTGAGCTCTTTTAATAGCTTTGGGTGTATCCCATCAGGCCCCTGTGACTTATTTGTATTAATTTTAGACAGCTGACTTAGAACCTCTTCCTCTGTAAAAACACATGTATCAAAAGATTCATTGGTCTTCCTTCCTAAATGAGGTCCTTTTCCTTCATTTTACTTTGTAAAAACTGAACAGAAGTATTCATTGAGGCAGTCAGCTAGTTCTTTATCTTCTTCTATATACCTTCCTTCTCTTGTTTTTAATTTGGTAATTCCTTGTTTTAGTTTCCTTTTTTCATTTATGTATCTGAAGAATGCCTTATCGTCTTTTTTCACTGACTGAGCTAATTTCTCTTCTGCCTATGCTTTAGAAGCTCTTATAACTTGTTTGGCCTCTCTCTGCCTAATCTTAGAAAATTGTTTAGTTTTTTTTTATTCCTAAATGCTATCTTTTTGTTTTTAATGATTTTGGCCACTTCTGCTGAGTACCACAGTAGTCTCTTCCTTTTTTTTGCTTTTACTGACAAGCCTAATGCAATTTTCTGTTGCCTTCAATAGTGCCTCTTTTAAGTAGTCCCATTTCTCCGGGACTCAATTGAAACTGTTCCAGTCTGATAGAGACTCGTATACCACTAATCTAATTTTAGAAAAGTCAGTTTTTCAAAAATCTAAAGCTTTTGTTTTTGTGTGGTGTGACTCAGTCACTCTACTTATAGTAAACCACACTGACTGGTGAGTTTAGAAAGTATATTATAAGTGTATCACACCCCTCTGTACTCCACACCTATCGATAGCACACCTATACCAGTCCTTAAAAGGACTTTTGTGGCCCTATTAGCTAGCGTTTGGTGTCCCTAACAGTCTGTCCCTGCTCCACACAGCAACCTTTCCCTACACTGGCAAAAGACTAAATGTAAAATGGCGGCCAGATCAGGTTCTTTTTATAGGGTGGGGGTGTTTCCATGTGCTGAAACGTCTCAATTACCACCTGATGGATGTGTCATGGGTCCATGTTCTTCACAATGTAAAAGAATATGGCGGGCACGAATATTGCTATATGTTCGGTGAATCGCGAACAAACAAAGGCCATGTCTACTGTCAAGCGCCGCTGCCTGTCGCTTCAATAGGAAGAGCAGAGCTACACAGACATACAGAAGGTGGCGAGATGATCTTGATCATTTCGCCACTTAACTTGCCCTGCAATGATGCTGGCGGCTGGCGCTGCCATCTTTCAGTGGGCGGCGGGTCCCGTCTCTTGATACAGATGGTGTGGTGCCTGCGCTTCCTTCTAACTCCCTGCGCTGCATGCACACTGCATCTTCACTAGGCCTGCAAGATATACCGCCAAACCAATCGTATTGCGATAATCGCCGATTGCGATATGGCAATTTGGCCGACCCGATTGCGTCTCATAAAGCAATGGTTGACTTTTTACGTGGCTGATACTGATGTATCGCCGGCCGCCATGCTGTACAGCGCGGCCGGAGATACATTAGTTACAGTGCAGGGAGGGGGTAGGGGCTGGAGGCAAGTCGCGGCGGGTCCCGCGCACATAACTGTCTTTATATGCAAAGTCTTTCTTTACTGCTGAAACAATCGCTCTCCTATTGATAAAATCACCAGCTTCTGTACTCACTATGAATGCACTGCAGTGAGCGGGCCGGCCGGCGCATGACTGACGTCACTCAGTCAGTCACGCTCCTGCTTCATAAATGAGGGGCCATTAATAAAGTAATGCTGTGACACATAGGGCCATGAGGGGGACCAGCATAATATGCTATGTGTGTCATTCACACATATAGCATCTTATGCTGGCCCCCTCATGGCCCTATGTGTCATAGCACACGTCCCCCATAACAGTGCATCATCCATAAGTCCCCCATAACAGTGCCATCCACAGATCCCCCATAACAGTGCCATCCACAGATCCCCCATAACAGTGCCATCCACAGATCCCCATAACAGTGCCATCCACAGATCCCTCATAACAGTGCCATCCACAGATCCCTCATAACAGTGCCATCCACAGATCCCTCATAACAGTGCCATCCACAGATCCCCCATAACAGTGCCATCCACAGATCCTCCATAACAGTGCCATCCACAGGTCCCCCATAACAGTGCCATCCACAGATCCCCATAACAGTGCCATCCACAGATCCCCCATAACAGTGCCATCCACAGATCACCCCCCATAACAGTGTCATCCACAGATCCCCCATAACAGTGTCATCCACAGATCCCTCATAACAGTGCCATCCACAGATCCCTCATAAAGGTGCCATCCACAGATCCCTCATAACAGTGCCATCCACAGATCCCCCATAACAGTGCCATCCACAGATCCCCCATAACAGTGCCATCCACAGATCCCTCATAAAGGTGTCATCCACAGATCCTTCATAACAGTGCCATCCACAGATCCTTCATAACAGTTCCATCCACAGATCCTTCATAACAGTGCCATCCACAGATCCTTCATAACAGTGCCATCCACAGATCCTTCTTAACAGTGCCATCCACAGATCCCCCATAACAGTGCCATCCAAAGAATCCCCCATAACAGTGCCATCCACAGATCCTTCATAACAGTGCCATCCACAGATCCTTCTTAACAGTGCCATCCACAGATCCCCCATAACAGTGCCATCCAAAGAATCCCCCATAACAGTGCCATCCACAGATCCCCATAACAGTGCCAACCACAGATCCCCCATAACAATGTCATACCCAGACCACCATTAGTTCAAAATCCACCAAAAGCACACCCCCTGGTTCAAAATCTTTTTTTTCTTATTTTCCTCCTCAAAAACCTAGGTGCGTCTTATAATCAGGTTCGTCTTATAAAGCAAAAAAATACGTTACCTGGGTGACGGGTTACGGTAGGGGCTCATACGGGAAAATCCAAGCAAATAGACATCTAGCACAATTCCCTTAAAATATTGCATCGCATATCGTTATCGCAATTTTTAGGGCCCTAATTGCAATCGCTCAAAATTCCCATATCGTGCAGCCCTAGTCTCCACCGAGCCCTGCCGCCTGCCCATATTCTAGAGTCTGCAGAGCGCGGCGGCGGGCTTTTACTGTGCTCCTGAGTGTGCAGACGAGCTGGTGCTGCTGTGTCCCCCATGAAACAGAAGCTGCCTGTGATTCAGTGGTGGACATCACAGGCGGCCGCTAGTCCCGCAAGACAGTATTATATAATAAAGGTAAATCTATAGTTTAATAAAAATATAATTTCATATTTTACTGCATTCCCCTCTGGAAATTACAACTCCTAGCATGCCCTGTGAGGTGCAAGCCTTCAGGACCTGCTGGGAGTTGTAGTTTTCCTGCAACATGCTGTAATTTTATAGCACAATTATGATTGCATGCTACAAAAATTTGAGTAAACATTGCTAAAGTCATACACACTCCAACATATGGTATCAATATAGTACAGATCGTCCTCACACAGCTCCGTAGACGTAAATGTAAAAAAATACTGTATTTTTTGTTTCATTTTGTGCTTTAGTTGTTTTTATTTTTACTATTAGGCCTCCTGCACACAACCATTTTTTATTATTTCCGTTTACGGGCCGTTTTTTAAGTTCCATATACGGAACCATTCATTTCAATGGTTCCACAAAAAAAATGGAATGTACTCCGTATGCATTGCGTTTCAGTTTTTCTGTTCCGTTGAAAGATAGAACATGTCCTATTATTGCCCGAAAATCACATTCCGGGGCTCCATTCAAGTCAATGGGCCTGCAAAAAAACTGGAACACATACGGAATTTACTCCATATGTCTTCCGTATTTGTTCCGTTTTTGCGGAACCATCTATTGAAAATGTTATGCCAAGCCCTATTTTTTCTATGTAATTACTGTATACTGTATATGCAATACGGAAAATCGGAACGGTAAAACGAAATGGAAACACAAAGGAAACAAAAAACGGAACAGCGGATCCACAAAACACTGAAAAAGCCATACGGTCGTGTGCAGGAGGCCTTAACCTGTAAGGTACATAGGTTTCAAGTAAAAAATGTAATAAAGTCATATAAAATTATAGATGACAGAAAAAAAAGAAAAACAGACATACGTATATTAGGTATCGCTGCGTCTGTAATGACCTGCTCTATAAAAATATGACACGAATCCGATCTATCCCCTTAGGTGAATGCCATAAAAAAAAACTAAATAAAAACTCTGCCAAAACAAAGTCTAATACAAAGCCATCTAATATTCGTATGTACTCCGGAATGGTACCAATCAAACTGTCACCTCATCCTGCAAACAACAATCTCCTACATAAGACAATTGGCAAAAGAATGTATATATAATATATGATATATTTTTAGGACCACCTGTGTTATTATGAAATATCTAGTATGAGTGATCGAATTTTAGGAAATTAAGACTTAACTTTTAATTATAGCTTTTAGAAAAATAGCCCCTTACATAAATAAATAGAACCTCAAACAAATAGATGTGTAGCTTCAGTTGTGTCACATCAGATATGACATTAGAGTGTTGGTGACTCCAAACAAAAATTAAAGCGTACACATATTGAACTTAGATAGAACAAAAAAGGAATAAAGTGGTGCACGGCGGCACCCGTATGATGATAACCAGTTTGTCCTACCGCATAGTTGGGCGACTCCAGTTGTGCCGCAGTTACCTCTCGGATCAATGATGGGTCCTTGGTATTGATGGTGCTGCACAAGAGAAAGGGTCCGGCCTATGGGTCCCTAGTGTTGCCCTACTGGGGTCCTACACTAGCCCTAAAGTTTAACTACGGTACACCCACTAGAACAAGGGTGTCCCGTCTGGAACCTAACCCTAGAATTGGAGACCCTAATTAGCCCTCTCCTGGAAGATCCCTACATGCATGTTTCACTTACGGGTGAGCAATTGCCCAAAAAATAAAAAAAATATGGCTTTCAGAAAATAGTAACACAAAAAGATATTTTTCATGGATCTGCACAAACGCATCCGTTTAGATAATACAACCGTCTGCATCCGTTCAGAACGGCCCTGTTTGTATTATCTTTAACATTGCCAAGACGGATCCATCTTGAACACCATTGAAAGTCAATGGAGGACGGTTCCGTTTTCTATTGTGCCAGATTGTCAGAGAAAACGGATCCGTTTGGCTCAGTTTCATCAGATGGACACCAAAACGCTGCAGGCAGCCTCCAGAGCGGAATGGAGGCGGAACGGAGGCGAACTGATGCATTCTGAGCGGATCCTTATCCATTCAGAATGCATTAGGGCAAAACTGATCCGTTTTGGACCATGTGTGAGAGCCCTGAACGGATCTGACAAACGGAAAGTCAAAATGCCAGTGTGAAAGTAGACTAAAAGGGATTGTCTTATCTCAGACAATGGGGGCATATGGCTTGTCTTATAGATGTGAGTGTCATGTATATCAGTAACGGAGCCCCGCAAGGTGGTGGCTGGAGGACTCCGGTCTGGACACCACCAAGGGCTCTCTCCACATAGAAGTGAATGGGAGCGCACTGCGCATGACCGGTAACCGCTCCCATTCACTTCTATAGGCCCGACGAAAATAGCTAAGCCAGCGCACGGCTATTTGTGGGGGCCCCATAGAAAATAAAGGGAGGGCGGCTGCTTATGCGCAGCTCCCCCTCCACCACTTTCAGGGCTCCGTTCTCAATATAGGTGCGTGTCCCAGCGGTGCGACCTGCACCTATAAGACAATGGGGGCATATCCTAGCAATATGCCCCCATAGTCTGAGATGAGACAATCCCTTTAATAGAAATAAAAAAATAGACATATTAGGTATCTCTGCGTCTGTAACGACCTGCTCTATAAAAATGACATGACCTATCCCCTCGGGTGAATGCCATAAAAAATAAATAAAAAAAAGCAATTTTTAGGTCCCCTTGCCCCAAAAAAGAATAATATTGAACGATCAAAAAAATCACCCAAAAAATGCAACAATAAATGTCAACTCTTTCTGCAAAAAAGGAGCCCCTACACAAGATCATTGGCAGAAAAATAGAAAATATACCTGTATGGCTTTCAGAAATGAAAACATGATTAAAAAAAAAATGCTTTATTATGTAAAAAAATAACTAAAGATAGACATATTGTCACAGTGTAGATCACCGTGTTGCTCGCTTTAGTAGCTCTTGGGCGTCATGGCTGCGGTGCATGCCGTCTAGGCGGATTCATCGGGTACCGTCATTCGATTGTTTGTGCGCACATAAAAACGATCATTTACTGGAAGTAGATTGTGCTGTGTGATCACGATCTGCTGTCAGTATGGAGAAGGACACTGACAGTAGTGATCACTGCTCCCCATACAATGGAGATCACTGCATGGAAACACAGCGTTCTCCTCCGTCAAAGAGCAGGATATTGTCCGGAAGGAACGCTTCCTCCCCAACAATCTCCTGCTCTGTCGCCTTGTGTAAAGGGACCTTAACAGATTAGGTTATCAACTACAATGAGCTGCATAAGGAGAAACAATCTGATATGGAGCAGTGCACAATACCGTTCTGTTTTCCACACTGTATTGTGTGCTAAACTGCAAATATTCATGTGCATGAGCCCGAAAAATGAGCAAGTTCTATTTCTTTTTGGTAGCTGTAGGGTGGGCCCCTAGAATAATTTCCACTGGTGGGCCCTAGGCACCCCAGTCCGACACTGTACAGGGGGCTACATTGCATCTCCAACAGAGATCCCTATCTGCCATACCCATCATGTATAAGTATGTCGGTGTACCATCTGGACAATGTCTTGTATCAATTTTCCTGTATGCGAATACTGGTTTGGCTTCTCCCACAGGTGACATAATTAAAGGTCCTATAACTACATTAAGTCAGAGCTTTCATGTATTTCCCTGCTGCCTGGGGATCGTCAGCCTAGGGAGGAAGGCATTCCCCACTGTCCTCTCCATAAGCTGATCCTTGCCTGCACTGATCACTCAGATCGGTGTCGGGGAGGTAACAAGCTCTAACTGATCATAAATGAAGGGGAGGTC
Organism: Bufo bufo; assembly: GCF_905171765.1. Classification (NCBI taxonomy): domain Eukaryota; kingdom Metazoa; phylum Chordata; class Amphibia; order Anura; family Bufonidae; genus Bufo; species Bufo bufo. Next base: position 26,948,965 of record NC_053392.1, on the reverse strand, counting down.
TGGCTTTCTGGAGCAGCCTAAACGCAAACTATAAGAGACAGGTATTTTAAACAAAGTTTTCTCCTGCTAAAAAGTGAGTGTTGTAGTCTAGAAAATACTGTGTTTACTGGGCTTGGCTCTAGTGCTGTATATACAGTATGTACCCTGCTTGGCTGTGGTGCTGCATTTATGTTCTGAGCTTAGTTCTGGTGCTGTATACATGTACTGAGGATGGTTCTGATATAGCATTTTGTATGTCCTGAGCTTGGGTCTGGTGCTGTGTTTATGTATTGAACTTGATATGACACGCTGTCACGAGGGTATTGAGAACCACGCCTGACTCTGTTATACCCGGGGTCAGGAAGTCGCAGCGGTTGGCTGCACGCTATATTTAAGATAGGGCTGTTTTCCTTATGGTAGCTTTCTGGGTTTGCTTTGCAAACCCTTTTGGCTCACTCAGGGATCCGTAGCTCTTTCTCCTCAGCTGTTCCTTGTCCAGCACTCCCAACCTCCTGTTATTCCTCTCTCACACTTCTCTGGTTGCCAGAGATAGAACTTCCTGCCTGGACATCTATTCTGACCTTCTGGAGCTGTGTTGCTGCGTTCTCTGGTAGTTGGTCCAGAGCGCTACCCTCCGGATCCCTGTTGGACCTTTGTGGTCTGTTGTGGTCGCCCACCTGGGTGTATGTGTTTGTCTGTTTTGTCTGTCCTCTCCCTGGTGTTTCCCTCTTAGTGATAGTGGTGCGGACTAGCGATCCCACCGGCCCGTTCACTATCTAGGGCTCATTTTAGGGAAAGCCAGGGTTTAGGCACGTGATCGCCGCACGGGTGAGGAACCCGTCTAGGGACGTCAGGGCAGTCAGGTGCCAGCCGCAAGGTGAGTCAGGGGTCACCACCTTTCCCTCTCCCTTGGGCAGGGTTTTCCCTTTTCCCTCCCTGTGCGTGTCGCCGGTCACTACATTATCTCTGGCCCTTATTTTGTGTAGGTAAAAAAATAAATTAAAAAAAAGTTTTTTTTTTACCTACTTAGAATCCAGTATGGATCAAATTGCTGCTCTGTCCAAACAATTTCATGGCCTGTCTTTTGAGGTGGCAGGATTGAAGGCGTCGGTCCTCCAGCAACAGCAGCGATTGCAACTGACCGCAAGCCCAGCGGTTGCTACTGGTAACCAGGTTGTTGCGGAACCCAAGGTTGCTCTTCCTGACAGATTTTCTGGGGGAAGGGACAAGTTTTTGACATTCCGTGAGGCCTGTAAGTTATATTTTAAACTGCGCCCTTACTCCTCTGGTAATGAAGATCAGCGGGTGGGGGTTGTTATTTCCCTGCTGCAGGGGGACCCGCAGTCCTGGGAGTTCTCTTTACCTACTGATTCCCAGGCTCTTCGGTCAGTGGATGAGTTTTTCGGGGCCTTGGGTCTCACATATGACGACCCTGACCGAGTCGCACTGGCTGAATCAAGATTACGGAGACTCTTACAAGGAGAGCGGCCGGTAGAGGAGTATTGCTCTGAATTCCGTAGGTGGGCTACGGATACCCAATGGAACGACCCGGCTCTCAGGAGTCAGTTCTGCTCTGGGTTATCCGAAAGGGTTAAGGATGCGCTTGCATTATATGAGACCCCCTTTTCCCTTGATGCGGTTATGTCCCTTTCTATCCGTATAGATAGACGCCTTAGGGACAGGTTGAAAAAACCGGAGCAATTGGTAACCCCTCCCAAGCAGCAGTTAGTCTGTACGGACTTAGAGGAGCCTATGCAGCTAGGAGGAACTACTCGTCAGGTCTGTCCCCCTGAGGCTCGCCGTAGGCGTGGGGTTTGTTTTTTTTGTGGGGAGAGGGGTCATTTCATTAATGTCTGTCCTTCTTTCCTCAGAAACAAAAGACCGTCGGAAAAACTACTAACCCCAGGCTGTGTGGAGGATGTCAGCCGGGGGGTATATGTTTCCTCCATACGTACATCGCAATTTGTGTTGCCAGCGGTTGTTGTTTTTGGTGTTAAGACGGAGACTATTTCTTTCTTTCTAGACAGTGGAGCAGGGGTAAATTTGATAGATGCCCATTTTGCCCGCACTTTGGGTTTGTCTCTCTGTACGTTACAGAGACCCATTCCCATATTCGCTATTGATTCTGCTCCCCTGTCTCAGAGAAACCTCACCCACATTGTTCATAATTTACACCTTCGGGTAGGGGACCACCATAACGAGATGCTTTCAGGTTATGTTCTGGAGGGGCTTCCCACTCCGGTAGTGCTGGGTCTTCCCTGGTTGGTAGCGCACAATCCTGTAGTGGATTGGCAGGCCAGGGAGATATTGGAGTAGAGTGAGCAGTGCAGAGAAAATTGCTTAAATAGCAATTGCTTAGTCGCCTCCATAACTACCCTACCTACATTTATTTCGGATTTTGAGGATGTTTTTTCTGAAAAGGGTTGTCAGAAGTTACCACCTCATCGTCCTTATGATTGCCCGGTTAACCTTATTCCCGGCGCAAAATTACCCAAGACCAGGTTATATAATCTTTCGGGTCCAGAGAGACAAGCCATGAAAGATTATATCTCCGAGAGCTTGGCTAAGGGACACATCAGACCCTCTTCTTCACCCGTGGCTGCAGTTTTTTTTTTATAATTAACAATTTTTATTATTTTCTATTTTTCATAGCAAGTTACAAGCTTTAGGTCAAGTTTTGAAAAGCATTACAAATTACAAGCTTTAGGTCCAGTTTTTGTAAAACATTACAAATGACGTAAAGGAAATCATATTTGTATCCAGAAAATTGTCAAATGTTTAAACAGACTAACAGGTAATAAAGTCCAACATAGACAGGTTCAGCAGTATTCAGACCAAAGCATGAGTAGAACAGTTAGGGTATTCCAGAGTGGGCATAGTATCAAGGGACTCAAATTAAATCCTCTGTGATAAAACGGAATGGCAGATGGGGTAGGAGGGACGTCTTTGCATAGTATGAACCCACGGGTGAGTAGGAACCCTTTTCATTAGCATCTCAATCAAATTTTCTATAGGTTTTCCAGGGTGACCATATCTTTAGAAAGGAGGATCTAGAGTGAGATTCCCAATGAGAGATTTCCTCTAGTCTATATATCTGGTCAACTTTATTGATCCAATGATCGGTACAGGGGATATCGGAAGACAGCCAATTCATTGGTAAGAGTAGTCTGGCGGCCGCCAGCATAAATGCAAAGAGAGAAGATTTATATATACCTATGCTACTTATCCCCAGAGACAACAGCACTAGTTCAGATGTACAGGGAAGAGAGGATTGGCAAATCTGGTTACACAGCTGGATAATCCCATGCCACCAGGGGTTGATTAGGTCACAAGACCACCAGATGTGTATAAAGGTACCTTTAGATACATGGCACCTCCAGCAAGTATCAGAATAAGTTGGACTATACAGGCATGTTTTATCAGGGGTCCTGTACCATCTCATAAGAATTTTGTAGCTGTTTTCCTGAACACGTATGCATCTAGATATCTTGTGTGGGAAAATTAAGATCTTGGCGATCTCTTGGGGTGACAAATTCCGTTTTAGATCTCTCTCCCAGAGGCCCACAATGGCTGGCTTAGGAAGGGAAGGGGGTGATTTTAGGTGTTTATATATTTTTGAAATGGTTTTTGATGGGTATGTCTTACTGCAAATCATTTCCTCAAACCAGCTTGTTACTTTAGTTTGGGGGGTGTTCTTCGCCCAGAGAAGTGATTCTGTCTTAAGAAAGTGTAATAACGCGGGATTGTGGATCTGTGCGCCAAGTATCTTGCAGATTTCAGGATCAGCAACAACACAACCATCATGGTCAAGCAATTGTGAGACTAAGATCTCCGAAGTTCTTATGGCAATTGGGCAGCTCTCTCTTAATTCTTTGGGTGCCAGATTAATAATATCTCTTATAAGCAGAAGGGGGGAAGGGAGAGTAAGGCTTTCAGGGTTTGAGGAGAATTTTTTCCAAACCTTTAAGGTGTTACGAGTAAGAGGGTTGGAAGTCAAGCTATGTGGTGAGAGTGGTCTACGAGATAATATTAGGGTCCTCACTGGTGAAGGGAGTAGAGCATTTTCTAATTTTAGCCAATATTTATGGATTGGTTCTCTGATCAAGTCCAGAGCTCTAGAGAGTTGGATAGCTTCCATGTAGGTTTCAGGGTCTGGGAGCCCAATACCACCCCTAGATCTAGGCTTGGTTAGGGTATCAAAGGAAATACGAGAGCTTTTGCCTTGCCAGATGAACTTACGAATAGTTTTATTTAAGGAGGTAAAAAAGGATCTTGGAATTTCAATAGGAAGAACTTGCATCAGGTATGTGAGTTTTGGCATAATTAAAGACATGAAGATATTTTTTCTGCCAAACCAAGAGAAATAGTGAGAGTCTAGAGAATCTATCTGAGTTTGTATGGAAGCTAGGAGAGGTAAATAATTTAGATGGAAGAGGTCAGATAAGTGGGGGGATAGTCTTACTCCTAAGTAAGTCAGTTGCTGGGTTTGCCAATTAAATGGGGAGTTTGCTTGGAGAGAAGAAAGGGTAGTAGAAGAGAGGCCTATATGTAATACTTGGGACTTTGAGGGATTAATCTTAAAGTTTGAAAGAGAGCCAAAAAGGCTAAGTGTCATTAGAATCTTGGGCATAGACTTATGAGGGTTGGTAGTGGATATTAACAAGTCATCAGCAAAGGCAGCTAACTTGAATTCCTGGGTCCCTACTTTCAATCCTCTAATTTCCTCATTTTGTCTAAGGGCTTGCAGGAGGGATTCCATCACCAGGACGAATAATAAGGGAGATAAGGGGCATCCCTGTCTCGTCCCATTTCTAATAGAGAAACGGGAGGAAAGAATTCCATTGACTGACACGGACGCCGAGGAGCGGGTATACATAGCAAACACAGCATTAATGTATTGTTCCGGTATTTGAAATTTTGATAGAGTTAGTCTAATATATGACCAGTCCACTCTATCAAAAGCTTTCTCGGCGTCCGTGCCAATCAGTACTAGGGGAGATTTTCTTTTTGAGGCATAATACAAAGAATCTAGTATTTTGGAGGTATTATCTTTTCCCTCTCTTCCTCTCACAAAGCCTACTTGATCGGGGTGAATTAGAGCAGGGAGAAAGTCTTGTAGTCTAGTGGCTAGCATCTTGGCTATAAGTTTAAGGTCAACATTGAGTAGGGAGATTGGGCGGTAGTTAGAGCATAGTGTGTGGTCTTTGCCTTCTTTAGGAATAATTATTATGGTGGCGTTGGTCATTTCAGAGGAGAGTGGGACATTAGACATTGCGAGGTTACAAATAGGGAGTAAGTGGGGTAGCAATATATCTTTGAAGGATGAAAAGTAAGATATAGGTAGGCCGTCTGGACCAGGGCATTTTCCTCTGGGGGTGGATTTAATGGCCACTTTTAGTTCTGGAATAGTGAATGGTTTAGCTAAGGATTGTTTTTGTATTAATGTTAGTGTTGGGAGGTTGAGAGTGTCTAGGAAGGAATTAATATTAGAATTTCTACCTAAAGCAGGGTTGGGGAGTTCAGAGGCTGGCAGGTTGTAGAGAGAGCTGTAAAACAGTTTAAACTGCTCAGCAATCTCTTCAGCTTTAAACATTAGGGAACCTTGTGGAGATCTAAGCGATTGGACATAACGGGAGTTCCTTCTCTGTTTAATTCTGCTCATAACATATTTAGAGGCCTTATTTCCGTGAGCAAAAATCTTTTGTTGAGCAGATAAGAAAAATTTAGCTGATCGTTCGTTTAGGAAATTCTTTAATTGAGCTCTTAGGGAAGATAGTTCCTCTAGTTGTTGGGCTGTCATAGAATGTTTGTGCTTTTTTTCGGCCAGGTGGATTTTTAACAGCAGATCATTAATTTTTTTTTCCGATTCTCTCTTTAAAAAGGAGCATAGGCTAATCAGTCTGCCTCTAATATAGGCCTTATGAGCGTCCCAGAGAACCTGGGGGGATATATCAGAGGTGTTATTGATTGAGAAATATTCCTCGAGGTAAGAGGATATAAGGGCTACATGTTTATTGTTATTTAACAGAGATTCATTAAATCTCCAGTTAGGGGGACTATTGGTTTTTTGGTTGGTACTTATTTCACAAAAGACTGGGGCATGGTCGGATAAGGTGATATTGCCAATTTTTGGGGAAGAGCAGAACCGCAGTTTATCTTTTGGAACCAGAATGTAATCTATTCTGCTGTATGAATTGTTAGCTGTGGAATAGAAGGAGTAGTCAATTTCATCAGGATTGAAGCAGCGCCAAATATCTAAAACTCCCAAGTTATGTATCTTTGTATGCAGTAGACTAAGAGATTTCCCAGAGATTGTGGATTTTTTAGAGGAGGTATCAATTGGAGGGCTCAAGGCGATATTGAAGTCACCTGCCACAATCAAGAAGCCTTCTCTATGTTTCTCTATCAGAGAAAAGACTGGAGTGAGCCATTTGATTTGATCCACATTTGGGGCGTAAATGTTTGCGAATGTAAACATGGATTGACCTATTTGGCCTATCAGGATTATATAACGACCTTCAGGGTCTTGTACATGTGATTTATATTGAAAAGGGAGCCCTCTATTAAAGCCAATGCTGACTCCCCTCGAGGCCGCACCCCCAGCCCCACAGTGATACCAAGAGGGGAACCTAGAGTGAGAAAGATTAGGATACTTCCCATGTTTGAAGTGTGTCTCCTGTAAAAAGACCACAGAACACCTCTCTTTATGCAGTAGAGACAGTATCTGACATCTCTTAGAAGGAGACCTCAAACCCTTAACATTGTATGAGACTAACTTAAAGTTTGCCATAATTTTTTAAGGAGGGAGAGAGTAGGGAAAAATCTAAATGGTGCTTCCAAAAAGGAATAACCAACCGGCAACAAGGTAGAGGAGAGAGTGCGGCCACGAGGGAAGCCAGAGGGCACCCAATCACCCGGGGGAGTCCCAATATGTGTGGTCTGGATCTGTAAGGCTTTCCGTTTGCACGCTAGCAAGAGTATTGAAGTTGGGTCTGAATACCTGTCAAGATATAGGTAACAAAGAACATTAAGTAAAACAATAGATAACAGCAAAAGATGAGTAAAAATCATCCAAACATAATACAATTTATTAATTACGCCTGACTGTTCAGTCGGCATATAGAGGGGGGAAAGGGTATGTCACCCAGAAGCATCTCCCTCATTAATGTTATGTATACTGGGAAAAGATGGTTCATGCAATGTTAATAAGATGGAGTAAAATAAAGCAAGAACAGCGTGAAATTAATAATATTTTTGGAGCCAGAATGATAGTGAGTAAAGCCATCATGGTCCCACCCACCCTAAAGCCAGTATGGGAAGGACAATGACGGGAAACCTCATCCACATCTGTTGGCAGCGAAATGAGAAAAGGATTTGACATTATATGTAAATAAATGAAAGTTACGCCTGTGATAACAGAGGCATATAAAGACCAGCCTATACGGGGGGCTACCTAAAAAAGGGTGCATTTTTAACTGTCGTTATGACTAACCTGGCCTTAAGACAGATGGGAAGACTCAGTTGAGAAGTCCCTACTGTATCCCCGTCTTTTACCAAGTGAAGAGCAGAGCATGGGTAAAGAAGGCAAGAAAATACAGGCTAAGCTCTCCACTCAGTAATTGGGATTTCGTCACTCAGTATGCAATAGAATGATAAATACAATAAGTAAGTCCCGTATAGTGTACAAATTAAATCTCTGGTCCTAGAGGAGATAAAAAGCAGGTTAGGTTAGATATCACCCAAGGCCAGGCGTTTGGGGGTGGAAAAGGAGTTCCTTCTTTTGTTTCTCTGTGGCTTTGGGGTATGTTGAGGTTCCCAGGGGATCACCGTCGGAAGATCAGGTAAGGAGCTCAGACTCTGGACCATGTCCCAATTTTCAATAGGTAGAGGAGATATCTGCAGGAGGTCGTATGCTTTATCCAAATCTGTAAAAGAGGAAATATGGATGCGTCTGCCTTCATGTAAGAAGGAAATCCCAAAAGGAAATGTCCATCTGTAGATGATTCTGTGTTGTCGTAGCCAATCTGTAAGAGGTTTCAGAGCTTTGCGCTTTTTAAGTGTAGATTGCGCCAAATCTTGGAAGATGGTGATATTATTTTCTTCCCAATCCACAGAGTTTGCATTTCTGGCACTTAGCAGTATGGCTTCTTTTACAGGGAAGTGAAGAAATTTGCAAATTACATCTCTTGGGGGTTCATTCGCTTGAGGTTTAGGTCTAAGGGCTCTATGGGCCCGTTCAAGCAGGACCTCATGAATTGAGTCTGGACCAAGGAGTTTGAAGCATATCTGAATGACTGTTTCAGGAATGTCCGCATTAGTGACGGATTCCGGAATCCCTCTAAAACGCAGGTTGTTGCGTCTAGATCTATTTTCTTGATCTTCCATAGCTGTATAGAGGGCATTAATATGGGCTTGGGCTAGTGACAGGCTAGATGATACTCCTTTTTGGTGATGGAGGACTGCGGCCTGTGTTTCCTCCAGCACTTCCACCCTCCGGCCTATATGTCTCACATCTTCTTTTATTGAGGCAATGTCTAGACTAAGGGGGCCCAGGGCTTCTGTTAGAGCTTCCTTCAGGTAAGCTCTGGATATAGGCAGACCTTCTGCCTCTCTGGGATCGACCCCTACCTTGTCTTCGCTGGCATCGGCAGACATCTTATGTCCTGTGCGTGGTGTGCCGGGCGCCATCTTGGATTCGCGGCTCATTGCCGCTGCTGCAGCTTTTTTTACATATTTCTCCATCTCTCCGGTTTGATTCTGGGAGCGATTGCTTCCCTGTGGGTCAGTGGGTTTCTGGCCTCCGATTTTGACCATCTTGGATCCAGTGAGCTTAAGATAGTGGTGCAGAGAGGGATATGCAGGCAGGAGAGCAGCTACTCACACGTCCATCCGGCTCGAGCGCTGGCTCCGCCCCCCGTGGCTGCAGGGTTTTTCTTCGTTAAAAAGAAAGATGGGGTCCTGCGTCCTTGCTTAGATTTTCGCAAATTAAATCGGATAACCATCCGAGACCCATACCCTCTTCCTCTCATTCCTGACCTGTTTAACCAGATTGCGGGTGCTAGGTGGTTCTCCAAACTTGATCTTAGGGGGGCCTACAATCTGATTCGTATTAAGGAGGGGGATGAGTGGAAGACAGCGTTTAACACCCCCGAGGGGCATTATGAAAATCTAGTTATGCCTTTCGGTCTGACCAATGCTCCTGCCGTCTTTCAACATTTCGTTAATGACATTTTTAGTCATCTAATCGGCAGGTTTGTGGTAATATACCTAGATGATATTTTAATTTATTCGTCTGATCTGAAAACACATGAGGTGCATGTCAGACAAGTACTGCAGGTCCTACGGAATGAATTATATGTTAAAATTGAAAAATGTGTCTTCGCCGTTCAGGAGATACAATTCCTAGGTTATTTTTTATCTGCTTCAGGTTTCCGTATGGATCCTAGGAAGGTCCAGGCAATTTTAGATTGGGATCTTCCTGAGAACCTCAAAGCACTACAACGGTTCTTGGGCTTCGCGAATTTCTATAGGAAATTCATTAAAAATTATTCACTCATTGTAAAACCGCTTACTGACATGACTAGGAAGGGGACTGATTTTTCTAAATGGTCTGACGCCGCTAAAGTTGCTTTTTCCTCTCTAAAACAGAGGTTTACCTCAGCACCTGTACTAGTCCAACCTGATGTCTCTCAGCCTTTTATTGTTGAAGTCGATGCGTCAGAGGTGGGAGTGGGGGCGGTGCTGTCTCAGGGTCCGTCTCCTGGCAAATGGCGTCCTTGTGCTTTCTTTTCTAAAAAACTATCTGCAGCAGAAAAGAACTATGATATTGGCAATAGGGAACTATTAGCTATTAAACTAGCGTTTGAGGAGTGGCGTCACTTCTTAGAGGGTGCAGTCCACCCTGTCACTGTGATTACGGACCACAAAAATCTTCTGTACCTCGAATCAGCTAAGCGTCTCACCCCTAGACAGGCTAGGTGGTCGCTATTTTTTACCAGGTTTAACTTTGTGATTACCTATCGTCCTGGGGCAAAGAACACCAAGGCTGATGCACTATCTCGTTGTTTCCCTGGAGGGGGTAATGTGAGTGATCCGGTGCCCATTCTTCAAAGAGGAGTGGTTGTTTCTGCGGTACACTCTGTTTTGGAGGGGAAGGTGTTAGAGGCCCAGGGGGACGCCCCGGTCTCTTGCCCCTCAGAGAAATAGTTTGTACCGTTGAACCTACGTTTCAAATTATTAAAGGAACATCATAATTCGGCACTTGCTGGGCACCCGGATAGTAAAGCAACCTTGGATCAATTGTCTCGTCGTTTTGGGTGGCCAAGGTTGCGTCAGGATGTATTGGATTTTGTGTCGTCTTGTTCTACCTGTGCGCGCGCAAAAGTTTCACATACACGTCCTGCAGGGTCTCTATTACCACTCGTCATTCCCAATAGACCATGGACACATCTGTCAATGGATTTTATCACTGACTTACCTTTGTCTGCGGGTAAAACAGTTATTTTGGTAGTAGTGGACAGGTTTAGCAAAATGGTACACTTCATTGCGTTACCCACACTACCTAATGCTAAGACTCTTGCTCAGGTATTCGTCAGTGAAATCGTGAAGCTTCACGGGGTCCCCTCTGATGTTGTTTCGGATCGGGGTACCAAGTTTATTTCTAAATTTTGGAAAGCTTTTTGTTCCTGTTTGGGGGTACACTTGTCCTTTTCCTCAGCTTTCCATCCTCAGTCGAATGGACAGACTGAGCGTACCAACCAAAACCTGGAGACATATCTAAGATGTTTTGTGTCTGAAAACCAAGAGTTGTGGTCATCATATTTACCGTTAGCTGAGTTTACCATAAATAATCGTCGTCAGGAATCCACTGGCAAGTCCCCATTTCTTGGTGCATATGGTTTTCATCCCCAATTCTGTACTTTCAAAGAGGGGGGGTCTTCTGGGGTTCCCGAAGAGGAACGGTTTTCGTCATCTCTTTCATCGGTATGGCAGAAGGTGCAAGCTAACTTGAAAAATATGGGAGGTAAATACAAATGCATGGCTGATAAAAGACGGTCGCCAGGTCCGGACCTAGGAGTGAATGACTATGTATGGTTTATTGGCCCTTACAAAATTGTAGCCATCATCAACCCCGTGTCTTTTCGCCTGGAGTTACCTCAGAGTTTTAAAATTCATAATGTTTTTCATAAGTCGTTACTCAAAAAATATGTTCCACCTCTAGAACCGTCACCGCTGCCACCCCCTCCTGTTGTCGTGGATGGTAATCTAAATTTTCAGATATCCAAAATTGCTAATTCTCGTCGGGTCCGCCGCTCTCTTCAATATCTGGTGCATTGGAGAGGTTACGGTCCTTAGGAAAGAATGTGAGTTCCTGCGTCTGAGGTAAACGCCGACAGGCTAGTTCGGGTTTTTCATGCCTCTCATCCTGAGAGACCTGGTCCTGAGTGTCCGGAGGCCCTCTCGTAGAGAGGGGGGTACTGTCACGAGGGTATTGAGAACCATGCCTGACTCCGTTATACTCGGGGTCAGGAAGTCGCAGCGGTTGGCTGCACGCTCTATTTAAGATAGGGCTGTTTTCCTTATGGTACCTTTCTGGGTTTGCTTTGCAAACCCTTTTGGCTCACTCAGGGATCCGTAGCTCTTTCTCCTCAGCTGTTCCTTGTCCAGCACTCCCAATCCTCCTTATATTCCTCTCTCACACTTCTCTGGTTGCCAGAGATAGAACTTCCTGCCTGGACATCTATTCTGACCTTCTGGAGCTGTGTTGCTGCGTTCTCTGGTAGTTGGTCCAGAACGCTACCCTCCGGATCCCTGTTGGACCTTTGTGGTCTATTGTGATCGCCCACCTGGGTGTATGTGTTTGTCTGTTTTGTCTGTCCTCTCCCTGGTGTTTCCCTCTTAGTGATAGTGGTGCGGACTAGCGATCCCACCGGCCCGTTCACTATCTAGGGCTCATTTTAGGGAAAGCCAGGGTTTAGGCACGTGATCGCCGCACGGGTGAGGAACCCGTCTAGGGACGTCAGGGCAGTCAGGTGCCAGCCGCAAGGTAAGTTAGGGGTCACCACCTTTCCCTCTCCCTTGGGCAGGGTTTTCCCTTTTCCCTCCCTGTGCGTGTCGCCGGTCATTACACATGCTACCACTATACCTTAAATAGATTAGCCATACAATATATATATATATAAATATACACTCACCTAAAGAATTATTAGGAATACCATACTAATACGGTGTTGGACCCCCTTTTGCCTTCAGAACTGCCTTAATTCTACATGGCATTGATTCAACAAGGTGCTGATAGCATTCTTTAGAAATGTTGGCCCATATTGATAGGATAGCATCTGGCAGTTGATGGAGATTTGAGGGATGCACATCCAGGGCACGAAGCTCCCGTTCCACCATATCCCAAAGATGCTCTATTGGGTTGAGATCTGGTGACTGTGGGGGCCATTTTAGTACAGTGAACTCATTGTCATGTTCAAGAAACCAATTTGAAATGATTCGAGCTTTGTGACATGGTGCATTATCCTGCTGGAAGTAGCCATCAGAGGATGGATACATGTTCTCATTTTGTTTATGCCAAATTCGGACTCCACCATTTGAATGTCTCAACAGAAATCGAGACTCATCAGACCAGAAAACATTTTTCCAGTCTACAACCGTCCAATTTTGGTGAGCTCGTGCAAATTGTAGCCTCTTTTTCCTATTTGTAGTGGAGATGAGTGGTACCCGGTGGGGTCTTCTGCTGTTGTAGCCCATCCGCCTCAAGGTTGTGCGTGTTGTGGCTTCACAAATGCTTTGCTGCATACCTCGGTTGTAACGAGTGGTTATTTCAGTCAACGTTGCTCTTCTATCAGCTTGGATCAGTCGGCCCATTCTCCTCTGACCTCTAGCATCCACAAGGCATTTTTGCCCACAGGACTGCCGCATACTGGATGTTTTTCCCTTTTCACACCATTCTTTGTAAACCCTAGAAATGGTTGTGCGTGAAAATCCCAGTAATTGAGCAGATTGTGAAATACTCAGACCAGCCCGTCTGGCACCAACAACCATGCCACGCTCAAAATTGCTTAAATCACCTTTCTTTCCCATTCGGACATTTAGTTTGGAGTTCAGGAGATTGTCTTGACCAGGACCACCCCCCTAAATGCATTGAAGCAACTGCCATGTGATTGGTTAACAAGATAATTGCATTAATGAGAAATAGAACAGGTGTTCCTAATAATTCTTTAGGTGAGTGTATATATATCTTCATAATTTGCATATAAAAATAATTGAAATATTAAAAATATTAAATAGTCTGGATGTCTGAAGATCTCACCTTCCAAGCAACTTTTGAACTCTGAATGGTAAATAATTGGAGAAGTTCTTGTCTTTTATGTGAGTAGATCAGATGATGTAAGGCATAAGCCACAATATACACTGCAGAGTACACACTGAATGTGTAACGGAAATTGTCTACATCATACAGGAAGCGATCCACATTACCTAGAACATCTCTTTCATTACATGGTCTGTATAAATGATATGGTCCAAGGCTGCAATAAAGATAATCTTCCCATACAGGAAACATCAGGTCAATGTCAGGATATTTTAGAGGACCGGCTGTGAGTAAATATTCTTTTAATCCTGGAATTCTTCCTTTTTGAAGCATGAGCCAGAAAAATCCATGTAATGTTTTGAATGTGAGTATTTCTTCAGGAAAAACAAGTGACAGTATGATGACGACTTTCCTAGGACTGAGATCATCAGACAATATTAATTTCAATGACAGTAAGCCATATGTGTAACCAATAAATATAATCACATTGCAGTGAGTCTTTTTTATTTTATAGAGCACCTTCTTGTAGGCCATAGATCGTTTGAAAAAAACATAATCACTGACAGATTCTCTATAAGCTATGCAGACCCCGCTCCGTGTTATTACATTGTAGAGTTCCATGCTGGCTCGTTGGCTGCTCTCATCATCTGCTGTCACCATCCCCACCCAGGTCCAGCCAAAATGCTTCAGTAGGAGGACAATGGCTTCATACTGAGTGGACCCATCAGGGACTGTGCGAGAGAAATAAGGGAACAGGAGCTTGTTGTTGAATACAGGATCCATCGCTCCATAGCCGATCTATAGGAAGAGAATAGAGAGTAGCGAAGTTTTCAAAAATTAGAGTCGGACACTTCATTGAATGTTTTTAAAAAATTTGATTCGATACAAATTAATTTGTCATGAAGCGCTTTATAAATCAGCTATTTCCCGGCCTGCAGGGAGAGTGTATCTTGGTGCACATCACTGTGCATTGCAGAAACATGCATAGCTAGTCCGTTGTGGTAGTGAAAAGTTACTGTGTGTCAGTATGACTGGCAGTTGACAGGTGTCACTCTTAGAATTTATTTACACTTCACTTATTTGGTCAGTTATGGGTCAAAAACTGACCAAACAACTGAAGTGTGAACTCAGCCTTAGAGGTCAATATTAGCGTCAGGTATAATGTACTTAACTGTGCAATGGCCCAAGATTCTACTATAGAGTGAAAGAGTGCCATCCTTTTTCACCGTCTTCTGATTCCACATTGCTAGACAACCTGTTCTGTTATACGTTGATACAAGTAGTGGCCCCATGACAGAGTGAAGAGGTTGTCAGCAGTAAGTTTGTGTTGACATCACTGTTTATTTTTTCCTTCTTATGATCCGTCAGAAGAACAATCTCCAAAAAAATGGATCCTGTCTTTTGAGCGTCTGCCTTGGTCAGTAACTGATCAATATTGGTAAGGCCAAAAAAGGGAGTAGGTCCAAAACAGAGATGACACATGATGGAAATATTTGCATGTCTTCTATGTTTTGGACCCAGTCCTGATTTTGGCTTCCAAATTGTGATCAAACCCTGCTGCAAAATACTGACCGTTTGATAGAGGCCTTACGGCTGCTCCAAAGTCAGGTTCTGTTGTATTTCTCATTTTTCAGTTCTTCTGACAGATCAGAAGAAGGATAAAATAAATGGTGATGTCAACAAGGCCAAACATGGACACTAGTGGCCCTGTCAAAGAGTGTTGAAGGTAGCAACCAGTGATGGTCAGTTCACAGTGTTTGCCAGCGAACACATGTGGGCTGCCATCTTTAGTAAGGTAGACTCATCCGACCGGCGATACACAGGTAAGCCCTTACCTGTGCCTGTGCCGGGAGTCGGTCTGAAATCAAATGCAGTCACCGGGAGCAGGCAGTTCCGAGAACAGCCGCCGGGGGCCTTCATCGGGCTGTTCTCGGAACTGCCTGCTCCCGGTGACTGCATTTGATTTCAGACCGGCTCCCGGCACAGGCACAGGTAAGGGCTTACCTGTGCATCGCCGGACGGGTGAGTCTACCTTACTAAAGATGGCAGCACGCATGTGTTCGCTGGCGAACACATGCGAACTGACCATCACTGGTGGCAACAACATGGGGAGTCAACATAGTGGCCCAGTCACATAGTGGTGAGGGTGGCAACAACATGCAGAGTCAACAGAGTGGCCCCATCACAGAGTTTTGGGCAACAGCAGTAACAGTAACAGCACAAGATGGTGGCAGTAGGAGAAGATGGCAGCAGGTGTGTGGCATCCGACGGGTGGTAGAATCAGAATAGTGCCTGAAGCAAGTGGCCAGAAGTAACAGGCCTTTTATCATAATGTTCTGGTGTGGCTGCACGCTGCAGTCAGAAAATTACTGCAAGAATAATCTAGTCTAATGCATCAGGCACCGGTGTGTGGAAATAACAGTTATATTATATAGCTTATTCACCCCAATATGAGACTCAAGGCCTAATAGAATTGCTTATCTATGAAATCAGGTGGACACCCCAATAACAGTTAAATAAAACAGGTTATTTACCCCAATATGAGAATCAAGGGCTAATAGAATTGTTTAGCTATGAAACAAGGTAGACAAGGTATAACAGTTACACTCACCTAAAGAATTATTAGGAACACCTGTTCTATTTCTCATTAATGCAATTATCTAGTCAACCATGGCAGTTGCTTCAATGCATTTAGGGGTGTGGTCCTGGTCAAGACAATCTCCTGAACTCCAAACTGAATGTCAGAATGGGAAAGATAGGTGATTTAAGCAATTTTGAGCGTGGCATGGTTGTTGGTGCCAGACGGGCCGGTCTGAGTATTTCACAATCTGCTCAGTTACTGGGATTTTCACGCACAACCATTTCTAGCGTTTACAAAGAATGGTGTGAAAAGGGAAAAACATCCAGTATGCGGCAGTCCTGTGGGCAAAAATGCCTTGTGGATGCTAGAGGTCAGAGGAGAATGGGCCGACTGATTCAAGCTGATAGAAGAGCAACGTTGACTAAAATAACCACTCGTTGCAACCGAGGTATGCAGCAAAGCATTTGTGAAGCCACAACACGGACAACCTTGAGGCGGATGGGCTACAACAGCAGAAGACCCCACCGGGTACCACTCATCTCCACTACAAATAGGAAAAAGAGGCTACAATTTGCACAAGCTCACCAAAATTGGACTGTTGAAGACTGGAAAAATGTTGCCTGGTCTGATGAGTCTCGATTTCTGTTGAGACATTCAAATGGTAGAGTCCGAATTTGGCGTAAACAGAATGAGAACATGTATCCATCATGCCTTGTTACCACTGTGCAGGCTGGTGGTGGTGGTGTAATGGTGTGGGGGATGTTTTCTGGGCACACTTTAGGCCCCTTAGAGCCAATTGGGCATCATTTAAATGCCACGGGCTACCTGAGCATTGTTTCTGACCATGTCAATCCCTTCATGACCACCATGTACCCATCCTCTGATGTCTACTTCCAGCAGGATAATGCACCATGTCACAAAACTCGAATCATTTCAAATTGGTTTCTTGAACATGACAATGAGTTCACTGTACTATAATGGCCCCCACAGTCACCAGATCTCAACCCAATAAAGCATCTTTGGGATGTGGTGGAACCGGACCTTCGTGCCCTGGATGTGCATCCCTCAAATCTCCATCAACTGCAAGATGCTATCCTATCAATATGGGCCAACCTTTCTAAAGAATGCTATCAGCACCTTGTTGAATCAATGCCACGTAGAATTAAGGCAGTTCTGAAGGCAAAAGGGGGTCCAACACCGTATTAGTATGGTGTTCCTAATAATTCTTTAGGTGAGTGTATATTACACAGGTTAGGCCTAGTTCACGGTGGGCTTTGTTCAATTAGATAGCTCTGTGCCCTACACAAGGGATTGATGCAAACTGCGCTGTCTCCTAAGGATCCCTTTAGCCTACACAACCTGCCCTGTGCTGCAGTCTCCCTTTTGCTCTTCCTAGGCTCTCCCTACAGTGTCCCTTCATTGTCCCTATCCCAGATTATACTATTAAAAGCTTTGTAAAATACTTTCCCTAGCACTTGTCACTTCTCTTACTATGCTCACTTAACTGTAAAATGTGGGAGACCGGGCAGGAAGAGACTTTTTATAGGGCTGTGACATCACAGGGGCGGGCTAGCTGCTGATTGGCTGGTTGCACGGCATTATGGGGGAATCCATCGTTCCCGGGCTTTTTTCTTTCATTTTGTAACATATGCAGCAGCCATTTTAGAAAAAATATGATTTGTTACCACGAAGTGCAAGGAAAATCCGATTTGTGGCAAATTAAATTTTTCATGATATTTGGATCAAATTCCATTTCGTCAACTTAGATTCGCTCAACACTGACAGAGAACATAAAACTGAAGTGCTATTTGACTAATAAAAAGCAACATCCCACACATCACCACCACATTTTTTGGAACTTCATGTCACTTCTGTTACACACACCCCCAATCATCATGTGTGTTTTTTGCCCCTTTATTGTGTTGTGATCAATCATCATCATACACTGAGATAATGAGGCACCACGGTTCTGTACATCACTCAGCTCCAAGCTATAGAGAGGTTTTGCTGAGTGGAGCTAGGTATGCAAGTGTGAAGTGGAATTTTATTGTGCAGATTATGTAGTGTCCAACTAGGTAAATGTGGGCACTACACAAGGGTTAATATGGCCATTGTATTTTATATGATGTTTTATGTGATTTTCCCTGTGTATTTCCTGTATCAGGCCTGTTAGGGGTAGTTCCTCCTCCTAGACAGTAGAGGGAGCTAGGGAACCCCTAGTATATATAGTCAGACCCAGACAGGAAAGGAGAGGGCAGTATAGTCCAGGAGGCTAGTGAGTGCAGTCTAGCCTGCCTGAGGTTGCTGAGCCAGAGAAGCTCAGAAGGTGTCACCAGGAGAAGGGTTTACCTCCTGAGAAACCTGAAGTTCCCATAACAGTACAGAGCAGAGCCAAGTTGTTTCCAGCCAAACAGAGAGCTGAAGAGAAGAAGGATATATTGAAAGCAAGGAGATATATACCTGAGGAAGTTTCCCCTAACCAAGGATAAAGCCAGCAATAGGGCATACGGGCCTTGGGATAAAGACAGACAGGATTCTGAGGAAAAGTGCAGCCTGATCTGTAAGTGTTTTAACCCTCTGAGTATCTTGCAAGAACATTGTGCCTGCCAATTTATGTAAAGCCTGCTTGTGACTGCTGCTGACATATGGAACTTTGACCAAAAGACTGTAAATAGTTAAGTGTTCCAGTAAAAGGAAGTTTTGGTTCACTGCAACGTGTGTGCCTCCATTATTACTATAATAAATCGGTGTGCCACCGTTACCGGCACTGGCGTCACAAACTTAAAGGGATCTTGCCACCGGCACATTAAACCTGCAACACCCAGGGCACCTCACCTACCACCGGCCTGGTCCCTATACACAGAGAGTGCCCCAGAGGATTTATGTGCCAGCCTCTCCATCACTGCCGTACGCCTGCCCAGGGTCTTCTATTAACTGTGAGTACCCAGTGCAACCCTCATTCTGCCTATTAACCGTGACCTGCCACTCACTCACCCTGCAGGGCTGCGTACTGCAATAACCTCATAGTCAATGCCATAGTTCTAGAGGAAAGAAAAGAGACAATGCAGCAGCACCCTGCAAATCAGATAAAGTACAATAATGCCAGAAATTATAGTGCTAATGCTACGCTTATTTTGTACAAAACCATCTGAGCCCGTCTGCCGTACGTCAAGGCAATCTCTGTTAAACTGGTCCTAACACTAAATACTACCTGTTATGCGCCATAATGGCCGCCATAAAGTTCAGGGAGTGTTGGATCCACATGCATGCTGGATCCACTCTGCTTTTTACCATTTTTGGTGCCATTATGGCCTCCATTACAAGGGATGCAGGTATCAACATGCATGCCGAGCCCACTCTATACCTTTCCTTGTGCCAGACAGCTTCCAATGAATGTAGTGAGAGCAGGCTACAGCTTTATACTGAAACTAATTAAAATCAACCTATAGGGCAGACAGGCTAATGAGGAGTGCACGACTCGCTGGAGTGCCACATCTCCAGCATTGTAAATCTGCAAAAAAAGGGGCTCTCACTAGATGTAATGCTGGAGATGTGGCACTCCAGCGAGTCGTGCACTCCTGATTAGCCTGTCTGCCCCATAGGTTGATTTTAATTAGTTTCAGTATAAAGCTGTAGCCTGCTCTCACTACATTCATTGGAAGCTGTCTGGCACAAGGAAAGGTATAGAGTGGGCTCGGCATTAGTGTTGAGCGCGAATATTCGAATTGCAAATTTTTTTCTCGAATATCGCAATTTCGAGATTTCGCGAATATTTAGAATATCGTTCTATATATTCGCGAAATCGAATATTCGTTTTTTTATATTTTTTTTTATTATATTTTTTTCTTTCCCACTTCCCTAAAATTGTTCTTACCTGTCCTTTGGATTCCTGGCTTCCTGGCTGCTCCAGTCAGTGGCGTTTTCAACTTACTGCTATATTCCATATTAGCTAAATTACAATCTAATCTATATGTGTATTTTACGAAATTTCGCAATAGTCGCAATTGCGATGCGAGTAATATAACACAAAATATTTGCATGAAGATTTCAACTTAGCACTGCTATACTCCATATTCTAGCCTAATATGGAATATAGCTGTGCTAAGTTAGCACTGCTATATTCCATATTAGGCTAGAATATGGAGTATAGCAGTGCTAAGTTGAAATCTTCATGCGAATATTTCGTGTTATATTAGTCGCATCGCAATTTCGACTTTTTCAAATGTTCTTAATATTGCTCTAACTTCGTCTTTTAGAAATTTCGTAATATTGCTCTAACTTCGTCTCTTAGAATATTACGAGTATTCTAAAAGACGAAGTTAGAGCAATATTAAGAAATTTCGTAAAATACACATATAGATTGTAATTTAGCTAATATAGTGCTATAATCCCTTTTTTTTCCTGTAATTTTTTTTTGCCTCTTCTGAACCTAAGTTTTGTAAAATATGTACACTATTAAAAATTATTACTATAGCAGTATATTAGCTTAAATACAATCTATGTGTATTTTACGAAATTTCGTAATATTGCTCTAACTTCGTCTTTTAGAATATTACGAATATTCTAAAAGACGAAGTTAGAGCAATATTAAGAACATTTGCAAAAGTCGAAATTGCGATGCGAGTAATATAACACGAAATAGTCGCATGAAGATTTCAACTTAGCACAGCTATATTCCATATTCTAGCCTAATATGGAATATAGCAGTGCTAATTTAGCACAGCTATATTCCATATTAGGCTAGAATATGGAATATAGCTGTGCTAAGTTTAAATCTTCATGCGACTATTTCGTGTTCTATTACTCGCATCGCAATTTCGACTTTTGCAAATGTTCTTAATATTGCTCTAACTTCGTCTTTTAGAATATTCGTAATATTCTAAGAGACGAAGTTAGAGCAATATTACGAAATTTCGTAAAATACACATATTAGCCTAGCCATAGTCAATTAGCATAGGAACGTTGCCTTATACTATCAAGATAAATTTTCGCAATATGCGAAAAAATAATTTCGCGATAATTGGAATAATTGCGAATATTCGATTTCGACGAATATAACACGAATATTCATGCGAATATTCGCGAAATATCGCGAAATCGAATATGGCACCTGCCGCTCATCACTACTCGGCATGCATGTTGGTAGAGGCAGGCCATTCCGCAGAGGTGGTAGGGGTCAGGCAGGTGCACCAGGCCGGAGCCTAAGTAGGAAGTTGCAGAAGGTGCGTGCGATTACGTCAAAGGACGCACCAGACTTGGTTGAGTGGCTCACTCAGCCTTCTGCTTCTGCACCCTCCTCATCCTCTCTATCTGCACCCTCTTCACTCTCTGCTGTGTCCACCCACAAAGACACCTCCACCACCATATCCCCTCCGCTCGACTTAGAGGAATTATTTTCCCATACATTCCAAGACCTTACCTAGCCATTCTTGGCATCGGATCAGGAAGAGGAGGTATCAACGGTCGCCACCCAGCAGTCTGACGACAGTACCCAGATCAGCCCAAGGAGGGCTGTCCCCACTGTTGCTGCCTACTCCGAGATCTCTAATGTCAGTGGTGGTGAAGGTGATAAATCCGATGATGACGTGTCGATGGACGTCACGTGGGTGCCCACAAGAGAGGAAGAGGGGAGTTCAAAGGGAGAGATGGAGCAGCAGATAGGGAGGAGAAGTGCAGTACGCAGCCCTGCAGGGTATTGCGATAGTGAGGTCACGGTTACTTAGGCAAACGAGGGTTGCTCTGGGTTACTCACAGTTTCTTGAAAGACCCTGGGCAGGCGTACAGCAGTGATGGAGAGGCTGGCACAGGGGTCCTCTGGGGCACTCTCTGTGTATAGGGACCAGGCCGGTGGTAGGTGAGGTGCCCTGGGTGTTGTAGGATTAACGTGCCGGTGGCAAGATCCCTTTAAGATTAGTGACGCCAGTGCCTGTAACGGGGCACACCGATTTATGATAGGAATAATTGAGGAACACGATGTTGGGGTGAACCAAAACTTCCTTTTACTGGAAACAGTCAACTATTTACAGTCTGAGTTCAGTTCCACAAGGCAGTAGCAATAATAAGCAGGCTTTTACAAATTGCAGGCACAATGTTCTTGCAAGATAATCAGAGGGTTAAAACACTTACAAATCAGGCTGCACTTTTCCTCAGAAATCCTGTGCACTATTCCTCAGAACTCCTGTCTGTCTTAATCCCAAGGCCCGTATGCCCTATTGATGGCTTTATCTTTGGTCATCAAAACTTCCTCAGGTATATATCTCCTTGCATTAAGTAGTTCCTTCTGCCCTTCAGCTCTCTGGTTCAGCTGGTAACACTTCTGCTCTGCTCTGCACTTTGCTTTGTGGGAACTGCAGGTTTCTCAGGAGGTAGCCTCTTCTCCTGGTGGCAACTAGAAGCCTGGGCTGTCTAGCTGCATGGCAGAGCCTGCACCTCAGCTCCTCTCTGGCTAAAGTGTCCTCTTGCTTCTGACTCTGCACACAGACCTCTTTCCCTGAACAGGACCTGACTATATATATTAGGGGTTCCCTAGCTCCCTCTACTGTCTAGGAGGAGGAACTACACCCTAACAGGCCTGATACACAGATACACAGGGAAAATACACATAAAACACAGCAATATACATTAAAATGTAATGTAAAATACAATGCCACTGTTCCACAGGAGGTGGAGAACAAACGTGGCCCAATTGACCCTTGTGTAGTGCCCACATTTACCTAGTGGGACACTACAGAAGCAGGCAGAACTTACAGTGCACAGGAGGCAAAAAGCAGACTGCTAATGTATCTGGAACAAAACATCCACCATGCACAGTCACATCTGGCGTTCCAAGGATGCCGGCACATGGCTCCGCAGTGTGGGCTTTCTTTAATGTGTCCGCTGCTGACAATAGTGTTGCCATCTGCAGCCTGTCAACACATAAGTCGCGGTAAGCCAAACACTCACCTAGGGACGACTGCCTTAAGAAGGCACCTGGCCTCCCATCACTGAGCCCAGTGGTAGCAACACCGTCAGAACCCACAAAGCCACACTCCCGGCGCTCACCGTCCTGCCTCTTCTCGTCTCTCCTCCCAGTTATCCTCCACTTCACCTTCCACCGTGCCGTCGTCACATTCATCTTGCAAAAGGCAGGCTTCCGTGGCCCCAAATGTTTGAGCGAAAAAAGATGACACCGGATAACTCTCTTGCCCAACGGCTGACCGCTGGCTTGTCAGAACTGCTAGCCCGCCAACTACTGCCATATAAACTGGTGGACTCGGAGGCCTTTAGAAAATTTGTGGCCATTGGAACACCGCAATGGAAGATCCCTGGAAGGAAATATTTCTCCCAGAAGAGCATCCCAGAGCTATATGGTCACGTTCAGCGGCAAGTGAATGTATCTCTGGCACAGTGTCGGTGCCAAGATACATCTGACCACAGACACGTGGTCTAGCAAACACAGGCAGGGAAGGTACAAAACATTTACTGCCCACTGGGTGAACCTTATGACGGCCGTCAAGCATGCAACCCATGGCACCCATGTAGATTTGGTGTTACCGCCACGGATTGCATGCAGGCCTGCCTCTTCTCCTCTTCCTACTCCATCCTCCCTCTCCTCCTCGGCTGACTCCTCCTTTTCCGCTGCTACCGTCTCTTCCGCTGCTGTGCTGCGTCTGTTGTGCCTGGAAGCCTAGAGCCACACCGGTCCTGCACTCTTTTCAGCTTTGCGGTCACAGGCAGATCAGTGGCTAACCCTGCTCAATTTGACAGTTGTTAAAGTGGTGTGCGACAACGGTGTCAATCTGCTGAGCGTGCTGAAGCAGGGCCAAATGACACACGTGCTGTGCATGGCACACGTCCTGAACTTAGTTGTGCAGTAAGTCGTTGTCAAATACCCCAGGGTCCAGGACGTCTTGCGTCAGGCCAGGAAAATCTCTGCCCATTTTAGAAGATTTTACACGGCCATGGCTCGCCTTGCTGACATTCAGCGGCGACACCACTTGACCATCAGACGTCTGATTTGTGACTGCCCGACGTAATGGAACTCCACCTTGTATATGCTTGATAGGCTGCTCCAGCAGAAACATGCAGTTAACGACTACCTGTACGAAATCTGCGGCAGGACAGGTTCTGGGGAGCTTGTTTTTTTTTCACCGCACCAGTGGCTGCTCATGAGCGACGCATGCAGACTTTCGCGGCCATTTGATGAGATCACCAAACTGGTCAGTCACAGCCAGGGCGCCATCAGTGACATCGTACCTTACACCTTCTTTCTGGAGCGTGCATTGCATCGTGTCATTGATCAAGCCGTCGAGGAGCAGGAGCAGGAAGATGAAGAAGTCGCAATGCTGGATGAATTCCCAGGGGGGCTACTCCATCTGAGACAAGTCAACAACAAGAGTCTGAAGAGGAGTCAGAGGAGGATGGTGCCGAGGTGGAGGAGGAGCAAGAAGAGCATGCTTTAAACATTTCTGGGATCCCTGGTGTTGTCCGTGGATGGGGGGAGGAGAACAAGGACGACATTATCCTGGATGATGAGCAGGAGCCAGGCCACTCCACCGCTTCCAGTCTAGTGCAAATAGGGGCCTTCATGCTACAGTGTTTGAAGAGGGACCCCCATATAAAAAGCATGCGCATGCGCATAAAAGGCAAAGACCAGTACTGGGTGGCAATGCACTTAGACCCCCGGTACAAACACAAAATGGCAGAAATGTTATCACCATCACAGAGGGCTGTCAGAATGCAGCACTTCCAGGCCTTGCTTCGAGAAATGCTGCATTCTGCTTTTGCGGGCGCTGGCAGAGGAATTTCCACTCACAGAGAAACAGTTGCGGGTACCAATCCAACAGCGCATGCAAGAAGAGGGCGGTTTGAAGATGTGTTGGTCACTTCAGATATGAAATCATTCTTGCAGCCAATACATCGACATCCGTCCTCCAGATCCAGCCTCAGGGAATGCCTAGACCGACAGGTGTCCTTCTACATCGGGTTAACGGCCGATGTGGACACTCTGAGAAGCGATGAACCCCTGGACTACTGGGTGTGCAGGCTTGACCTGTGGCCAGAGCTGGCACAATTTGCCAAGAAACTGTTGGCTTGCCCCTCTTCCAGTGTCCTGTTCCGAAAGGACGCTCAGCCCAGCAGGGGGGATCGTGACCGTAAGCGCACTCGCCTAGCTCACGACAGTGTGGACTACCTCACATTTCTAAAAATGAATGAGGCATGGATCGCGGAGGAATTCAACACATGTGACGAGTCGACCATTTTTGATTGAAATTCCTCATGACAACCCACAAATATCCACCACCACGCAGAACAAATCATGGTCCCTGTCTTAGGTAAATACAGCGGCATAAAAGGCCTTTTAAGTCAGTTGAATGCCTAATTTTTGGGGCCTGTACTGGCCGACAGTTACATATTTATCCTGTGACCGCCTAATGTACCTCCAGCCACATAATCCAAAGTTCTTTTGCTGTCAGGTGAACGCCTATTGGCAAATTTTTGGGGCCTGTATTGGCCGACAGTTAAATTTTTATCCTGTGACCGCCTAATGTACCTCCAGCCAAAGAATCCTACAAAGTTGTGTGCTGTCAGGTGAATGCTTATTAGCAAATTTTTGGGGCCTGTACTGCAGTGGCAAGTTCTCACAACAATACTTAGTGCACCAATCACTAATATCTCATGAGACCTTATAAAATGTGAAGTTGTTGTACCGCAAAAAAATAAATCGCATCATTAGGGATTTTCGCAATGGCGCTTTTTTTAAACACTCGATCTGCATATACAGCGATTGTTATAACATGCATGTGAAATGTAATCAAATACACTGCTTTAATGTCAAATTATTTACAGTGATCAGAAATTCTTCCTCAACGTCGCGAAAATTGTTTCTAACCATCTTTTCTGATCGTATCCAACTTCGGTCTGGTGGAAACCCAGTTGCTGTAGTAGGCCGCGCATATTTTGCGCATGCGCATAGGTGAAAATTACATTGCTGATATTTTGCATTGAAAAGAATAATGAATGGAGATCGCAAATTCGAATAATACATCTGGTATGTCACTGTCCATGTTGTGGGACTATTTGTACACTTCTAGTAAGTATTTGGTAGCTGCAAATATGACCTGAAGGTATTCCAGGTTTGCCTGCCTTTAACCCCTTACAGACACATGACGTAATGGTACGGCATGTTTCCCGAGTCCTTAAGGACAAATGACGTACCGGATCGTCATGGGTTTAAAACGCGATTGCGTTAATCGGAACAGGATGCCCGCTGAAATCATTCAGCGGGCATCCTGTCACAAACCCGGGGGGGGTCACGTGACCCCCCCTGTATCGGCGATCGCAGCAAACCGCAGGTCAATTCAGACCTGCGGTTTGCTGCGTTTCCTGTCCATTCGGATCTCCGGTGACTCCGAAAAGGACTGTGATCGGTGGTGTGATTACACACCACCAATCACAGTCCGAGCATTTGGGAGAGGCGGTGCTGGCTGTGGTGCTGATGGCCGCTGTCCAGGGTGCTGATTGGTGCTGGAGAGAGGCGGGAGATTCAAACTCCCGGCGCTCCTCTCTCCCCTCCTCTTCCTGTTTCAGCACCTGCACTGTCCGGCACCGTCCTCACCAGGCTCCTGCGATCCCCCGTCGGCACCCATCACCCTCCTGCACCCATCACCCTCCAGGTAGGTTAGGGTCAGTGAGGGAGAGGCACGGTTAGGCAGGGATAGAAGGGAAAAGTTAGTTAGAAAATAAAACAAAAAACACTTTATCTAAATTTATTGTTTTTTAGCTTTGAGACCCTAGACCCCCCCTGCCAATTGATCCCCCCCAGAACCAGCCCCCCCCCAGAGCCACCAGCCCGCCCACCCCACCACCAGCGTGCATTGACTGGCCGGCACTCTTAGCGTCCGGCCACTGTTAGCGCATCGCCCGCCCCACCGCTGATCAGCAAGTTTGAACTTGTAAATTTTTTTTACTTTTTAGTACGTGAACACCCGTGCCCCCACACACACGCTCATACAATAAAGTTTTACACGCACGCACATACACATGCACACACACACATACCCATGGCCCGCCGGATGTTCTCGGTGGAGGAGGCATATGCCCAGCTTGTCTCTGACTCCTAGAGCCCCAGTGAGGATGAGGATGACCCCACGTTCCTCTTGTCATCTGCATCCTCCTCATCATCATCTGATGCCAATGAGCCCCCAAGGCGGCGGAGACGCCGCCAGGTGGAGCCAGGGGACGCACATGCTAAGCCCACCGGAGCCCCCTGCCGGTGAACTTAGCTGGTGTCCCCCAGTGAATTTTGAGCCCGAGATTCCGGATTTTGTTGGCAATCCAGGAATCCAGATTCCCACAGTGGGGTTCACTGAAATTGACTTTTTTAGTTTTTTTTTCAGTAACCCATTTGTGAATCTGATGGTGGAGCAGACGAACCTGTACACCCAACAGTTCGTTGCTCAGCACCCGGGCTCCTTTTTGGCTAGACCCAGTGGCTGGATGCCGGTCAGTGCAGCCGAGATGAGGACATTTTGGGGCCTCGTGCTGCAAATGGGTCTAGTGCAAAAGCCCAGTGTCAGGCAATACTGGAGTGGGTATGTCCTCTACCAGACCCCACTCTACAGTACGGCCATGACACGCTCTCGGTTGGAGGCCATCCGGAAATGTCGGCATTATTCAGATAATGCAGCATGTCCCCCCCCGAGGTGATCCTGCCTATGACCGTCTGTATGAGATACGTTAGTAAATTCATGCCTCCCGAATCATACCACCCAATTGAAACCTACGTACAATTGGTTACTAGAGACATTAATAAACATATAGACGAGATCAAGAGAGGTGAACTACGGTTCACACAGAATGTGACACCACAAGAAAGGGTAGCCATTCATTCTTTAATGGATGATAAAAATTTGGTTCTGAAACCAGCGGACAAAGGGGGCGCTATTGTCCTCATGAAATATGTAGCAGAAATTAAGCGACAGCTCTCGGATGATAATACATATGAACCTTTGAACGGGGATCCGGTTTTTCACATTAAAGGAAAAATCCTGAAGACTGTGGATCATTTTGCTACACTTGGTATCTTTGACAAGAATATGTATACCTTTTTGATTAACCATACACCAATAACACAGGTTTTTTATGTGCTCCCCAAGGTCCATAAAACCTTAATTGACCCCCCAGGACGCCCGATTGTGGCTTCGGTGGGATCCATTTTATCACCATTGGCAATAGTGCTTGAGAAGATACTTACACCCCTAATAAAGGATACTCCATCCTTCTTAGCAGACACGCAACATTTTCTCAGCACTATAGCTCAACTAGGACCTATTCCACCAGAAAGTTTTTTGGTGACGATTGATGTGGTAAGCCTATATACCTCCATTGAACACAGTGGAGGTATACAGGCAGTTAAGTCATTTCTAGAAAAAAGTGATTACTCTTCTGCTGAATGTGAATTTTTGTACAACTCCTTCATCTTGTCTTGTATGAAAACAATTTTATGTTTGAAGATACCTACTATCTGCAGAGGCGGGGGACCGCGATGGGGTCGAACGTGGCCCCGCCCTATGCAAATGAGTATATGTCGAAGTTTGAAGATACATTTGTATATAATACTGAGTGGTACCACAACCACATTTTATTGTGGAAAAGATTCATCGATGACATTTTTTGCATATGGGCGGGGCCACGTGAGACCCTTGCGTCCTTTCTCTCACATCTGAACCATGCATGCGTTGGTCTACAATTTACATTAACTTGTGATAGCCACACAGTGAGTTTTCTTGACACAAGGGTAATCAAGGATCCGAATGGTAACCTTTCTACCAATTTATTCAGAAAAGAGACAGACAGAAACAGTATCCTCCACTTTACCAGTGCCCACCCATCCTCTTTGAAAAGGGCAATTCCCAAGTCCCAGTATCAGAGAGTGAGACGGATAGTCTCTGATCCCTCTATACAGGGACTTAGAATTGATGAAATGACCAAGAGGTTTGAGGAAAGAGGGTATCCCTCATCAGCTCTAACAAAAACCTTAAGTGATCTGGATAACCCCTGCAGATCTGAAAAAGAAGAAGCCCCAAGAGTGGCACTGATTCATAAGTACCATCCTTTTAATCACAAATTAGATAATATTGTGAAGAAGCACTGGCACCTGTTGGGAAAAGCGTACCCCCAGATTGAAGAATTTAAAACCCCCCCCGCTTATTTGTAACAAAAAAAAACCCAAGCTACAGAGATAAGCTAGTACGCGCTGATATGGGGAGTCCGAAAGGTACCCTCAAACAGAGTGTACTTGCTACACAGCGGAAAGGTAAGTTTCCTTGTCTGCACTGCTTCCAGTGCTCAAATATAATCAAAGGACCTAATATTTATCACCCACATACTGGACGTATATATCCGGTGGATGGTTTTTTCACCTGTGAATCGACTAATGTAATATACCTAATCAAATGTCCTTGTGGGTAATTATATATTGGAGAAACAATGCAAACCATCAGAGATCCCTTTGGAAAGCACAAGTCCACCATTAGGACTAAGAACTTGTTGTTTCCAGTTCCCTCCCATTTTGAAAAATGGAAACACACTATTGCCCAATTGAAGTTCCAGGTAATAGAACGGGTCACCAGACCCAGAAGGGGAGGTGATATTAAGAAATTATTATTACGCCGGGAGGCTTACTGGAGCCACACCCTGGGTACCCTACACCCAAGAGGTCTCAATAGGGACTATGAAATAATGCATATTTAAGATTTTTGTTAACTAATGCATAATTCCTGTTAATTTTGGATATCTAACATACATCATTATTATCTTTTAGACATCAACTACCCAATGAAGGATTTCTCAACTGACATGGTATCTATAATATATAATATATGTGTCTTGATACATTCCTTATGCTGCTATATGGTTACTATTTTTTGTTACCCTTTTTTGCTACTTTGCATGTACCACCCCTTCCGGTGTCTGATGTCATGGGGAGGTTCCCTATCCTCATGCATTATTGGTGTATATAAACCTGTGTTTTGTAATGGATACTTACTTGTTGAAAAAGGCTATCTTAGCCGAAACGCGTCCTAGAATATGGGACATATTGTTACCTTGCAATAAATTTCCTATGAGCATCAAGTCACGTCTGCTGGGATCCTTTACTTCATTGCACGTGATCCTGGTCCCGAACGGCATGCATTAAAGCGAGTGCTGACCGATTTATCTCTATGTATGAGATACGGCCGGTCATCGATCACTACCTGGAAGGGAGGTCGCGGTTGATGAGTCTCTTGTTGCGTTCAAGGGGAGACTCAGTTTCCGTCAATACATTCCCACTAAGCGGACGAGGTATGGCGTGAAGCTGTACAAAATTTGTGAGAGTACCTCAGGGTACACTTACAAATTTCATGAGTACGAGGGGCGAGATTCCTGTATTCAACCCCCAGAATGTCCCCCCACTCTGGGTGTTAGCAGGAAACTTGTGTGGGACCTTATGTACCCACTGTTAGATAAGGGTTACTTACCACTTGTACGTGGATAACTTTTATACTAGCATTCCCTTGTTCAGGTCCCTTGCCGCCAGATCCACGTTCGCTTGTGGGACCGTGCAGAAAAATCAGCGCGGCCTCCCTGCCCACCCCCTCCAGGTACCTATCCCCAGGGGTGAGACCCGTGCCCTTACCAGTGGAAACCTGTTGCTGGTCAGGTATAAGGACAAGAGGGATGTCCTTGTACTGTCCACAATCCACGGTAATGGCATCACCCCTGTCCCTGTGCGAGGTACCGTGGCAACGGTCCTCAAGCCCGATTGTATCGTCGGCTACAATCGGTATATGGGAGGAGTTGATCTCTCTGATCAAGTCCTCAAGCCATATAATGCCATGCGCAAAACCCGGGCATGGTACAAAAAAGTTGCTTGGTACAGGTTGCCTTGTACAACTCTTTTGTACTATTCCGAAGCGCTGGCAGCACATGGACATTCCTCCAAGAGGCAGTCCTCAAGGACCTGATTTTTTCAGACCGGGAAAGAGCAGGCCGGAGTACCACGGGAATTGGAGGCGCCCGGATCATCCCTGGCCAACATTTTCCAGGTGTGGTCCCCCATACTGGAAAGAAGGGACGAACCCAAAAAAGAGTGTGTCACAAGAGGGGGATACGGAAGGACGCCACCACTCAATGTGACACTTGCCCCGATCATCCGGGCCTCTGCGTTATCGATTGCTTCAGGGAGTATCACACTTCCATGGAGTACCAAATTTTTATAATCCCCAACAGTCCCCTAGAGAACATAAAAAACTATGGCTCTCAGACTTTGGAGACACGGAAACAATTCTTTTTTCCAAAAATATTAGTTTTAGTGCAGGCATCCTCAAACTGCGGCCCTCCAGATGTTGTAAAACTATAACTCCCAGCATGCCCAGACAACCTACAGCCATCAGCAGGGCATGGTGGGAATTGAAGTTTTACAACATCTGGAGGGCCGCAGTTTGAGGATGCCTGCTTAGTGTTTCCAAAGTCTGAGAGCCATACATATTGGGCATCGCCGCGTCCGTAAAAATCTTCTCTATAAAAATAACATTTAACCCAACCCGCCGGGATGAACAGCGTTAAAAAAAAAAAAAAAACGTGTAAAAAAAGCAATTTTTTGGCACCTAACATCACAAAGAGTGTACTAGCGAGCGAACAAAATGCACATATGCACCCCCAATTAGTGCCAATAGCCCCTACATTAGATAGTCGCCCAACAAAAAAAAAAACGGTAGCTCCCAGGCTATGGAGATACTAAAATAATTTTTTTGGGTTCCTAAAATGATAATATAGTGTAAAATCTAAATAAATTTTAAAATGTAGACATATTAGGTATCGCCGCGTCCATAAGAATCTTCCCTATAAAAATAACATTTGACCAAACCCCTCGGATTAACAGCGTTAAAAATATAAAATAAAAACGGTGTCAAAACACCAATTTTTGGGCAAAATTTCCATTTAAATCCTTTTTTTCCGGTAATAAAGCAAGGGTTATCAGCCAAACCAAACTAAATATTTATTGCCCTGATTCTTTAGTTTGCAGAAACACCCCATATGTGGTCGTAAATGACTATATAGCCACACGGCAGGACATAGAACGAAGGGAACGCCATATGGTTTCTGGAAGGCAGATTTTGATGGACTGGTTTATTTACACCATGTCCCATTAGAAGCCCCCCCTGATGTAGCCTAGACTGGAAACTCCAAAAAAGTGACCCCCTCTAAGAAACTACACCCCTCAAGGTATTCAAAAGTTACTTTACAAACTTTGTTATCCCTTTAGGTGTTCCACAAAACGAAATAGCGAATGTAGAAACAATTTTAGAATTTAAATTTTTTGTTACCTTACCTGTAATATAGAGCAACCAAAAATCATATTTACCCTAAAATAGTCTTAAAACAACAACCACCTTATCCTGTAGTTTCCTAGATGGGGTCACTTTTATGGAGTTTCTACTCTAGGGGTGCATCAGGGGGCTTGAAAGGGTACATGGTGTAAATAAACCAGTCCAGCAAAATCTGCCTTCCAAAAACCATATGGTGTTCCCCTCTTTCTATGTCCTCCCGTTTGGCCAAACTGTAGTTTAGGACCACATATGGGGTGTTTTTGCAAACTACAGAATTGGGGCAACCCATATTGAGTTTTGTTTGGCAGTTAACCCTTATTTTATTACTGGAAAAAATGGGTTAAAATAGAAATTTTCAAAAAAATTGAAATTCCAAAATTGTTTCTCCATCTGCCATTAACTTTGTACTTTGTACTTTCTTAGATGGAGTCACTTTTTTGAAATTTCTATTCTTGGGGTGGAACGGTGGGGCTTGAAATGGGACATGGTATATACAAAAACCAGTCCTGCAAAATCTGCCTTGCAAAAACCATATGGCGTTCCCCTCCTTCTATGTCCTCACGTTTGCCCAAACAGTAGTTTACGACCACATATCTGGTGCTTCTGAAAACTACAGAATCAGAGCAACCTATATTGAGTTTTGTTTGGCAGTTAACCCTTGCTTTGTTCCTGGAAAAAATTATTATATTGGAAAATTTTCAAAAAAATCGAGATTCTGACATTTTATGTCCATTTGCCATGAAGTTTTGAATACCTTGGGGTGTAGTTTCTAGAATGGGGTCATTTTTGGATGGTTTCTATTACGTAAGCCTCACAAAGTGACTTCAGACCTGAACTGGTCCATAAAAAGTGGGATTTGGAAAATTTCTGAAAAATTTCAAAATTTGCTTCTAAATTTCTAAGCTATGTAACATCCCCAAAAAATAAAATATCATTCCCAAAATGTTACAAACATGAAGTAGACATATGGGGAATGTAAAGTCATCACAATTTTTGGGGGTATTACTATGAATTACAAAAGTAGAGAAACTGAAACTTTGAAATTTGCAAATTTTTCAAAATTTTTGGTAAATTTGGTATTTTTTTATGCAAAAAAATTAACTTTTTTGACCCAATTTTAGCAGTGTCATGAAGTACAATATGTGACGAACAAACTATCTCAGAACGGCCTGGGTAAGTAAAAGCGTTTTAAAGTTATCAGCACTTAAAGTGACACTGGTCAGATTTGCAAAAAATGGCCTGGTCCTTAAGGTGAAATAGGGCTGAGTCCTTAAGGGGTTAAAGTGAATGGGGCCCGCCATGAACTTGCGGTTCACGAACATTTGTTCGCGTTCGCGAACCGTCCCGGCAGATGTTCATCCATCACTATTCAGCAGCGCTTTACAGTTTAGGGGTTCATGTACAATCAGTCATAAATAACATAGCAACAGACAAGTCAATAATTACAACAAGAGGAAAGAGGACCCTGCTCGCAAGAGCTTACAATCTATGAGGAGATAGGGGTGATACAAAATGTAGAAGTGCTTGTTTTGTACAATGGTCCAGCCATCTTGGGAGAATAGGGGAGCAGATATAAAGCTGCATGAGCCGTTCAGCAGCAAATATATGAAGTGCTTCTGGGTGCGGTGGAGAGTTTGGTGGATTATCAGGTTTAGGAAATTATAAATGGTCTATATATGAAAAAGAGCTAGATCAGGGGATGTGATAGGCCTCTCTAAAAATATGTGTTTTTAGGGAGCGCCTAAAACTGTGGATGTTGTGATTTAGCCTGATTTCTTGGGGTAGAGCATTCCAGAGAACTGGTGCAGCTCGGGAGATATCTTGGAGCCGAGAGTGAGAGGTTTGCATTATAGTGGAAGTCAGTCGTAAGTCATTGGCTGAATAGAGAGTACGGGTAAGGTGGTAGACAGAGATGAGGGAAGAGATGTAGGGTGGTGCAGCACTGTGGAGGGCTTTGTGGGTGAGGACAAGCAGTTTGATTTGGATTCTATAGTGTACGGGTAACCAGTGCAATGACTGACAAAAGTGGGATTTGGAAAAGAAGTTCAGTTTTTGAAAGATTTAGTTTCAGATAGAGAGAAGACATAATGTTAAAGACAGCAGAGAGACAGTCACTGGTGTTCTGTAGTACAGCAGGGGTGATGTTAGGGGATGAAGTATATACAGTAGTTGTGTGTCATCAGCATAAAGATGGTACTGGAAACCAAATCTGTTGATGGTCTGTCCAATTGGGGCTGTGTACAGAGAGAAAAGCTGAAGAAGTGGAGCCAGTGAATGGTACACTAAAAGAGCGACCAGAGAGATAGGAAAAAAACAGGAGTGGGCAGTGTCCTTTAGGCCGATGGATTAGAGCATGGTGAGTAGGAGATGGCGGTCTACAGTGTCAAAAGCTGCAGAGAGGTCAAGAAGAATATTGATAACAAAATAGCGTCTGATAGTGTAGGTAGGGAGTGGGATACAGCAAGGGATATTGATAATTTTATAGGGGCAGGTGAGAGAGGTAAGTAGAGAGGTGTCCAGGAATACATTTGGATCTGGGGAATAGGGGATCACCAGCAGCTCTCTGAGAAGCCTTTGATCTCGAAATAGTGCTGCGGTCTTCTCTTAGCTCATCAAGCACAGCTCACAACATTGTACAGCGGCTGTGTTTTGTATCACAGCTCAGCCCTATTCACTTCATGTGACTGATGAACATGACATCACATGGCCTAGGTAAAGCCGTGCACCTGTCTTCTCAAACAGCTGATCGGTGGCCGTATTCTAAAGATCAATTATCATCTGTTACACCATAGAGGCGTTCCACTTCATCAGGACTGGTTGATCCCTATAAAGGTCATATTGTGTCAGGATATGATCTCGATTCTTCAGTTTCTTGTCCTGGTTCCTTACCTAGGAATTGGCAAGGGGATTCGATGGGGTGTTAAGGAATTGTCCCAGATTCTGCAAACCTATTGGATCCATGAATCTTGTATTGATTTTATCTCAAATGTATCCGAGCCATGCAAATTGTATCCTGGAGCTTAAAGGACTTAAATGCCAGCACAAATGAACAATGGTTTTCATTACTGCAACCTCCTCAAAGTGGACATTGGAATGCTCCAGGAGAGACATCTTCTTGGTGAGGAGTATTTTAGGATGCAGAGGAGGTAGATGGAGAAGGTTTTGAGATCCTCAACTGTTACCGGCAAATGAGAGGTTCCAATTTTAATCTACAAAAAGTTACAATGCCAGATTTGGGGGGAGGGGACGAGCACCTCAAAATGCATACTATTTAAACTGGTACTATCTACTCCCTCTGAGATAACCCTCAATAGTCTGTATGGCCCTAATGACTGAAATGCATAATTTTTTATTATGTTATAAATAGAATACGTTCTGACCTCATTCAGCACAAAATTGTGTGTGTGTGTGTGTGGGGGGGGGTCTAATACAATTCTGAACCTTTTGAAGATTGGACAGTAAATGACATATTGAGGGTGACTACAAAGACAAGAAACTTAATTCTCCCAGATTGGGACAAAATGGATTAGTAGACCCCTGGTGACAGGACCATCCTGATGATAGGGAGCAGCAATGAGCAAATTTATGATCCGGTTCTAATTAATTCGTTGGAAAAATTCAATTCGGTTATGAAAAAATTGTTCAAAGTGGCCTGAAAAATCGTGTATGACATTCTAAGATCTCTTAGGACCAAATCTTTTATATTTCCCTCTCTCTTTAAGTATGTATGTATGCATATATATCTAGTGGCATGCAAAAGTTTGGGCAACCCTGGTCAAAAATACTGTTATCGTGAACAGCTAAAGCTACTTTCACACTTGCGCTGTTAATTCCGGTATTGAAATCTTGAGATCCGGCAGAGGATCTCAATACCGGAATTAAATGGATACGTTTTGATTTTGCACATCAGGATGCATTCGTTCTGTTAGGTTGTGTGAAATCAACACGGAAAAAAAAAAACTGATCTGTCACTAAATACATTGAAAGTCAAAGGGTGACAGATCCGTTTTTTTACTGCAAGAAAATTTAGACTAGAACCTTCAGAATCACAAGGTGCATATCCATGAAGCAAACAGAATTACAAAAAACAAGATGGCTGCACACCGTTATATATGCAAACAATAGAGCAAAGAAATGGGGGTCATTCTAGATAAAAGTGGTACAATACCGACTATAATGGAAGCTCTTAGCGCACATATGTGTCGGGCCCATCTACCAGGCGTCAAGGTGGCTTCCGCAGATGGGTCCCTAATAAGTCCAAAGTGAGGCAGTATATTTAGTGGTAGGGACCCATCTGCGGAAGCCACCTTGACGCCTGGTAGATGGGCCCGACACGTATGTGGGCTAAGAGCTTCCATTACTCATTTATAGTCGGTATTGTACCACTTTTATCTAGAATGACCCCCATTTCTTTGCTCTATTGTTTGTATATATAACGGTGTGCAGCCATCTTGTTTTTTGTAATTATGTTTGCTTGATGGATATGCACCTGTGATTCTGAAGGTTCTAGTCTAAATTTTCTTGCAATATATTGAGGGTAGCGCCTCTTTTAGACTAAACACGCCCATCTACCTGGGACTTCTGAGCAGAGTACGTTTGTAGCTGGTTCCTACACTGCCATGAATATTGTAGGCTTAATTAAGTCCAAAGTGAGGCAGTATATTTAGTGGTAGGTACCCATCTGCGGAAGCCACCTTGACGCCTGGTAGATGGGCCCGACACGTATGTGCGCTAAGAGCTTATATTACTCATTTATAGTCGGTATTGTACCACTTTTATCTAGAATGACCCCCATTTCTTAGCTCTATTGTTTGTATATATAACGGTGTGCAGCCATCTTGTTTTTTGTAGATCCGTTTTTTTCCGTTTTTATAACCGGACACAAAACCACAGCTTGCAAAAAACAGAATGCTGCCGGAACGGAAGACATTCTGATGCATCCTGAATGGATCTCTTTCCATTAAGAATGCATGAGGACCAAACAATGTCAACACCAGCCTAGGAAAGTTGAAGATTAAATGATCTCCAAAACATATAAAGTTAAAGATAAGACATTCCCTTTGTATTGCCAGAATTTTATTTTTATTTTTATTTGAATCTTTTAAATTTTCAAAATAACAAAACTAACCCTGCATGGTTAGCATCCTCCCCTTTGGCAAGTATCACAGCGTGTAAACTGTTTTTGTATTCAGCCAAGTGTATTTCAATTCTTGTTTGAGAGATATTCATCCATTCTTCCTTGCAAAAGTTTTCCAGTTCAGTGAGATCCTTTGGCCATCTTGCATGCACTGCTCTTTTGAGGTCTATCCAGAGATTTTCAATGATGATCAGATCAGGGTACTGTGAGGGCCATGGTAAAACCTTCAGCTTACGCCTTTTGAGGTAGTCTATTGTGGATTTTGAGGTGTGTTTAGGATCATTATCCACTTGTAGAAGCCATCATCTTTTGAACTTCAGCTTTTTCACAGTTGGTGTTAATGTTTGCTTCCAGAATGTGCTGAAATTTCATTGAATCCATTCTTCTCTCTACCCGTGAAATGTTTCATGTGCCATTGGCTGGAACACAACCAAACCATGATTGATCCACCCCCATGCTTATTGTTTAGAAAACCTGAAAACACTTTGCTATATTCTTATAGTTTTTTCCTTCTTTGTAGGCCTTCACCATTTTCATTTTCAGAGTGTAAGGCAGCTACTTCGAAGAACCCAAGGCTGCTGTTTATTAGGACAAGGTTAGAGGAGTCTGGGTATTTATAAAGCTTTGAAATTTACATCACCTGGCCTTTCCTAACGAGAACACTAACATGCTTTAAGGTCTGAGATCTCGGTCAAAGTTATCTGAGCCTTCAAATCTCATTGGCTTCCTATTTTAGCAAGGTACTCCTTTCCTTTTTTCACTCTAAAATGATACCTAACATTTTAAGCAATATCACTGTATTATTTTGGTTAAGTGTTGAAAAGTGTGTTTTATCTTTAAAGGGGTTATCCAAGACTATTGAATGCCCCCATATGCCCGGGCCCCTCACAATGATTATACTTACCTGGCTCCTGGTCTACGGACCGCCGCTGCTGCTTCTCCCCGTGCACAGATTAAAACATCCGGTGTCGGGGGGAGCAGCCAATGGCAGGCGGTGACAGGTCAAGCCTCCCTAGCATAACCCGCGATACTAGGGAGTCTCATCCCCATCCCTACTTTTGCATGCCACTGTATATCCCTTCTCTTTCAGGCTCTTTAATGCAATGAGAGCATTCAAAAATGATGTCAGAGAAACACTGACATGTATAGCTTAGGTTAAGCACATGGTTGACAGTGTTAACAAACAGCAAACACACTTAACCATCACATTTCTTATCCTTTTTAAAACAAAGGATGTGATGTAATTCTAATACATCATTCTATAGTTTACAACATTTTTGTAGGATTCTCTATGCTTAGTGAATAATAATCAAAGTTACGAAAGCAGTGTAATTTGTGAATATTACCTGAGGATACCCATAGATCCCAGTTATTTCTGCTATTGACAGACTGGAGGAGGATGTCAAGTGTCCAATAAAAGCCACCACTTTGTTCTTTTCATCACAGCTGTAGTTGGGGACGGCTTCTTCTCGTCCTGATAGTATACTCAGTACACTCTGTACAGCTTTATGTTCTAACACACCGGAGTCATAGATCTTGTATCCCAGAGTGATATTAGGTAAGAGGTCAGATCTTCTGTTTATTTCTTCTATGACGAACATGAAGACCAGGAGATGTCTCACTAAAAGAATGGATTTACTAAAAAGGATATACAGATATGAACTTTATATGAAAAGTCAGATACATAAAAAATGCTAATGGCACAGATTTGGTAAGGTTTCTGTGTCTAAGAATCTGTATAAAACATGGAGCAGCTTGAAGCAATTTTGTCACAATTTGGTGCCACTAGAGTTTCTGTACTTTTTTCTGACATTCAAAAACAGGATGGATCTTTATAGAAAAGTGTGAGTGGCCAAAGATGTGACATTTAATGCCAAAATTGCACCACAATTCTGGTGTAAAATTCTGTCAAAGTAAGCCAACCAATTGTTGGTATTGAGTTAGACAAATAGGTCTAACTATTAGCAAATAAGCATATCTTACTTCTGCTGGCATCAGAGAGATTTAGCTTTCTTTCATTTTGAATATCATTCCCAGAAACCCAAAGATATACAAATTAGCTTTCCTTCCAAAAGGAAAAGAAAGCAAAACCTCTCTGAGGCCACTAGATATAAGATATGATAATGTGCATATATTTTTCCCAGAAGCCCAGAGAAGTGTTTCCACGCCTACAAGTATTCTCACGCATACTAGGCACGCCACATACTGAGAACGAGAACCCCCAGAGACCTATCAAAGGCCTCTCAGCTAGCTAAAGCAATTTTCTCTGCTCTGAACATGGGTAATCACCTTGAAAGAGCTGTGTGCATATGAGATGCTGGTTTGACTGTTATTGAAGTTGTGCTTAAAGGCCTGATTAAAAGACTGAGCATTGACTTTGGATAGCTATATTATACCTAGTGGAGTGAGACATTTAGTTTCCATTTGGAAGAAAAACTGATTTGCTCAACTGTTTTCCAGGGGAAATGACTCTGGACTTATGAGACAATATTTGAAATACAATATTTGGCTGTAACAGAAGGCAGTTTGTTCACTGAAGCGCTATAGAGCAGTACAATAATGGGTGTCTATTGGCAACAGTGAGGCATGGTGGAGGTTCCTTGTAAGTTTGGGGCTGCATTTCAGGAAATTGAGTTGGCGATTTGGTTAGCATTACCAGTATCCTCAATGCTGAGAAATACAGGCAGATACTTATCCATAATTCAATACTATCAAGGAGGCGTCTTATTGGCTCCAAATTTATTCTCCAGCATAACAATGACCCAAAACATACATCCAATGTCATTAACCCCTTTTCTACTGGGCGACTTTTCACCTTAAATTCCAGGCTGATTTTTGCAAATCTGACATGTGTCACTTTATGTGGTAATAACTTTGGAACGCTTTTACTTATTCAAGCCATTCTGAGATTGTTTTCTCGTGACACATTGTACTTTATGACAGTGGTAAATTTGAGTCAATATATTTCACCTTTATTTATAAGATAATCCCAAAATTTGGAAAAATTCCCAATTTTCTAAATTTGAATTTCTCTACTTTTAAGAAAGATAGTAATACCTGATAAAATGGTTATCAATCAATATCCCCCATATGTCTGCTTTATGTTAGCATAATTTTGTAAATGTCATTTTTTTTTTTTAGGATGTTAGAAGGCTTAGATGTTTAGAAGCTATTTTTCAAATTTTCAACAAAATTTCCCAAACCATTTTTTTAGGCACCAATTCAGTTATAAAGTGATTTTGAGGGGCATACGTAATGGAAACCACCCATAAATGACCCCATTTTGTAAACTACACACCTCAAATTATTCAAAACTGATGTTACAAAGTTTGTTAAACCTTGAGGTGTTCCACAAGAATTAAAGGAAAATGGAGGTGAAATTTCAAAATTTCCCTTTTTTTTCATGTTAATCAATTTTTTCTTTCAACACAGCAAGGTTAACAGCAAAATAAACGTCAGTATACATTACTCTGATTCTGCAGTTTACAGAAATACCCCATATGTGGCAGTAAAGTTGAAGGCAACAGATAATTGCATTAGGCTTGCCAGTAAAAGCAAAAAAAAAGGCAGAGACCACTGTGGTACTCAGCAGAAGTGGCCAAAATCATTAAAAGCAAAAAGATAGCATTTAGTAATTATAAAAAATAAAAAAACGAGGATGACAGGCAAAGAGGGGCCAAGCAAGTTATAAGAGCTTATAAAGCACAGGCAGAAGAGAAATTAGCTCAGTCAGTGAAAAAAGGCGATAAGACATTTTTCAGATACATAAATGAAAAAAGGAAACTAAAACAAGGAATTACCAAATTAAAACCAAAAGAAGGAAGATATATGGAAGAAGATAAAGAACTAGCTGACTGCCTCAATAAATACTTCTGTTCAGTTTTTACAAAGGAAAATGAAGGAAAAGGACCTCAGTTAGGAAGGAAGACTAATGAATCTTTTGATGCATGTGTCTTAACAGAGGAAGAGGTTCTAAGTCAGCTGTCTAAAATTAATACAAATAAGTCACAGGGGCCTGATGGGATACACCCAAAGCTATTAAAAGAGCTTAGCGGTGAACTAGCAAAACCATTAAGAGATTT
The DNA here is from genome assembly GCF_905171765.1 of Bufo bufo. NCBI lineage: Eukaryota > Metazoa > Chordata > Amphibia > Anura > Bufonidae > Bufo > Bufo bufo. The sequence continues at coordinate 26,907,516 of NC_053392.1, read as the reverse complement.
ATTTAACCAATCACTAGAAACAGGAGTCGTCCCAAAAGATTGGAAATTAGCAAATGTTGTGCCCATTCACAAGAAAGGTAGTAGGGAGAAATCGGGCAACTATAGGCCAGTAAGCCTGACATCAATAGTGGAGAAATTAATGGAAACCATACTAAAGGAGAGGATTGTGGAACATCTAAAATCCCATGGATTGAAAGATGAAAAACAGCATGGGTTTACTTCAGGGAGATCATGTCAAACTAATCTTATTGATTTTTTTGATTGGGTGACTAAAATAATAGATGGCGGAGGTGCAGTAGACATCGCTTATCTAGACTTTAGTAAGGCTTTTGATACTGTCCCACATAGAAGGCTTATGAATAAACTGCAGTCTTTGAGCTTGGACTCCCATATTGTTGAATGGATTAGGCAGTGGCTGAGGGACAGACAACAGAGGGTTGTAGTCAATGGAGTATATTCAGACCATGGTCTTGTTACCAGTGGGGTACCTCAGGGATCTGTTCTGGGACCCATATTGTTTAATATCTTTATCAGCGAAATTGCAGAAGGCCTAGATGGTAAGGTGTGTCTTTTTGCTAATGACACAAAGATTAGTAACAGGGTTGATGTTCCTGGAGGGATGCACCAAATGGAAAAGGATTTAGGAAAACTAGAGGAATGGTAAAAAATCTGGCAACTAAAATGTAATGTTGATAAGTGCAAGATAATGCACCTGGGACGTAAAAACCCAAGAGCAGAATATAAAATCAGTGATACAGTCCTAACCTCAGTATCTGAGGAAAGGGATTTAGGGGTCATTATTTCAGAAGACTTAAAGGTAGGCAGACAATGTCATAGAGCAGCAGGAAATATTTGGGTGTATAGGGAGAGGCATTACCAGAAGAAAGAGGGAGGTGCTCATGCCGCTCTACAGAGTACTAGTGAGACCTCATTTGGAGTATTGTGCGCAGTACTGGAGACCGTATCTCCAGAAGGATATTGTCACGGCCTATGGTGTACGCTGTGACACTGTTGCCACAGTTGCAGTTGCCCGCGGCAACGTGTTGCTGTTAGAGCATGCGGTGGCAGTGTGTCAGCCTTCTGGGTGATTGCCGTGACATGGTTGCCACGCATGCTGTTGCCGGTGGTTACGTGTTTGGTATGCTTGTGTGTGCACTTCCCCTTTTAGTTGTAGCCTCCCTCTGTCTGGTGCTGTAAGGGTTAACTCCCTGACTGGGTGTGGTCACTTGGCTTATATTTTCTGTGGTTTCCTGGCTGGAGTCTGTGGTACTTCAGCTGTTGTTGGTGCTGGAGTTCTGCTCCAGTCCAGGGCGTTCCATCTGTTCAGTGAGGGCCACCCTTGTGGTCATCAATGTTATCCCGGTGTCTCCTTCCCTTCCTGTCCATATTTGTATGGAGTGGGTTATGTTCAGGGAGTTGGTATGTCTAGTTTGGTGTTACATTTCTGGTGGTTCCCTTGTCCCTGTCTCATGTTATTGCAGCTATGGTGTCCTGGGTTCCTGTGTGGTTTGTGGTGTGTGCTGTGTCCTTTAATGTTGGTGTGGACAGCAGCACTAGTGCACGGGTTCCAGTCAGTGTGTCTGTGGCAGGTAAGTGTGTTATTTGTTTCGCTTACCTTCCATCTCCTTATGCTGTAGGTGTTCCCCTCTCCTTGCACCCTGGCCTCAGATAGAGACTCCTGTTCCTCCATTACTGGGATGAACAGGTCGTCTCTTCCCTGCTCCTTGGTGAGGGATTACCAGGGCGACTTCGGGTCTCTAGGAATCCTGAGTATGAGTCGTCCTACCATCAGGGTCCGCTCATACGGTGAGGAGTCAGGGAGAGGATTAGGGACGCTGTAGGAGGTGACCTGCTCCCTTATTACTCCTTTTGGCCAGGCTGATCCCCTTTTACCCTTTGACACTGCACGGTGGAGGGTTTCCCCGACTCCCCATCATGACAGTATGACCACAAAGGCTCCTTGCTTGGAGCCTTCGGAAGAGGGCCCAGCATGTGTCGCCTGCCATTTTCTGGCACACATGCTTATCCTCCGGAGGGAGGGTGAAAGGTGAGACGCTGTTAACAGTGCGGTTCCCTGTGACAGTTGGTTGCAGTTGGTGTGAACCATCACTGGTGTTTGCATTTCTCCTCGTCCATTTCTCAGTGGTTCAGGTGCTTGTGTTGTTTGCTGGATGCATTCCTTTGGTGTACTGACTGTGTGCTGGTTGCTGATGCAGTCTTAGAGACACATCCTTGCTCTGACGCTGAATCTTCTTACTTCCCCTTGTCCATGTCTCAGTGTTTTTGTCACTTGTGTTGTGTGCTGGCTGCATTCCTGTGGTGTACTGTCTGTGTGCTGGTCGGGAATGCTTGCTCGCAGCAACCTTGTGTGAACTGGGTCTGAGGTGAACTCAGTGTTCAGTGCGGTCTCTCTGAGCTGTATGGTCAGGGGCGTAACTATAGGGGAAGCAGGGGAAGCGGCTGCTTTGGGGCCCTGACCAAGAAGGGGCCCATCCAGGAGGAGGAGGACTAAAAGATTTTGTCAGGGCCCCCTCAACAGTATTACACAATGAAATGATATACAGTGACAGTATAGACAGTGTAGAAAACGGAAGGAACAGCTGCCGGGCTTGGTCTGAGAGAGTGATCTTTACTAGCCACAGGAATGGGGGCGGCATGAAATGAAGGGGTTGTGAAAAAATTACTGGGGGAGGAGGCCCCCATTCAAAAATTTGCTATGGAGCCCAGTCATTTCTAGCTACGCCACTGTGTATGGTGGCTGGCTGCCTGGTTTCTAGGTGGTTCTGGGGGCTGGCAACAGTCTTTTAGAGACTTGCTTGCACTGATGCTGATCCTGTTACTTTCCCCACCCCCCTACCCCGTTGTTTTTTGGGTGTTCTGTTTAGTTCCCCTTTTTTGGGGGGGGGGGGGGGGGGGCTTTGAGGGGTGGGAGTGTCACGGCCTATGGTGTACGCTGTGATACTGTTGCCACACTTGCGGTTGCCCGCGGCAACGTGTTGCTGTTAGAGCATGCAGTGGCAGTGGCTCGGCCTTCTGGGGGATTGCCATGACAAGGTTGCCACGCATGCTGTTGTGGTTACGTGTTTGGTATGCTTTTTTTTTTTTTATCAACTTTGTTTTTATTGAATTATATAGATATATTGACATCCATTATTACCACAACCAGGTACAACAAAGCCCCAAAGTGGGACGCATGACATCAATGGATGAAACATAAAATATCAGGAAATAGCATGAGAACAGTGTTACATCACACTAGCAATTACAATCTCCCGATGCTTAGCATCAACATCCTTAAAATGTGATAGCATACTACTAACTTAGTAACATTGGTGCAAATCAAAAGAAGTACGAGCCAGAGAAAACAATAAAAGAATAGAAGCGAAAAGAAAAGAAAGAGAGAGGAGAAAAAGAGGGGTGGGAAGGGGGGGAAGCCTCCAGGATCGACATCTGAGGCTAATCAACTCTTACAGGAAGAAAGGCTATCTGCGAGTCTTTACAATAAGATGAGGATAGCCAGGGACTCCAAATATGAAGGAACTTATGGTGAGCACGACATGATCTACTGGACATCTCTTCGAACCTACAGATTTGATGTATTTTTCCAAGCCAATCCTTGGTGGAGGGAGGTACCATACTCAGCCGTTTCAGGGGAATCAGTGACTTTGCTGCAGCAAGACGGTAAGTAACTAAAGATGAGGAAGATTGGCGTATTTCCGCCGACGAGCAGCCCAGAAGGACCATTGCCGGAGTCAGTGTAAGCTTTGTCCCCACAACTTCTTCTATTATATTTTCTATTTCGGACCAAAAGGGGCGATTAACCAAACATCCCCACCAAATATGGGTATGTGTGCCTATTTGCAAATTACATCTCCAGCACAGGTTAGTGGGAGCTAGACCATGCAAGTAAAGAAACTCCGGGGTCTTGTACCAACGAGCTAGTATTTTGTAATTTGATTCTTGCAGGCATATACACCTTGAGTAGCCACGGGAATGCTGTATAATTTGTCTAGTTTCCAGCTCAGTGAGAGAAAGGTCCAGCTCCTTTTCCCAGGATGTAATATACCCAGGACTACTCAAGTGCTTCACGTTTCTCACGGTGGCCACCATTTTAGACAACTTACTAAGCCTGGTGGTCGGTAACGACAGCTCTTTTTCAAAGTCGGTGAGCTCTCTAAGGGGATAATTGGCCCGTAAGAAGTCTGTTCAGCAACTGTTAAGATGCGAGATATGCAAGAACGTAAGACTGAAGTTCGGGAGCAGTGCCTGTAGGTCTGATCGGCCGGGAACCCCTCAACTCGGGAACAAATCTGAGACGGAAACATGGGATAGTTGGTCCCACATAGGTTTAAAGGTAATTGATTCTCTCCCAGTAACCACAGGTATTAAGCTAGAGGGTAGCAATGGCGAGATCCCAGATGCCGACTCCGGCGACAGCAGTGCCCACATGTTTGAGGCTCCCTTAAATAACAAATCAATATCCGACGGGTTATATGTGACACGCTTTTTGGAGGGGATCCACATTTCCCGTAGTAGGTCTCCCTTGTATGCCTTACTTGACCAACTGAAAATACTATGTGGGTCAGAAAAAGCAGTTAGATTGGACCATCTCCTCAGTTGTATCGCTTTATATAATGTATATACGTCAGGAAGCCCTATACCACCCTTACACACAGGTCTAGTAAGGAGAGCATGCGCTAGACGAGGCCGCTTCTGTTTCCATAAGTACCGCGAGAAAAGTAATTTCAATCTGGTAAAGAAGGCTTGTGGCAGGGCTATTGGTAGCATTTGTAGCTTGTAAAGGACCCTTGGAAGCACATATGTTTGGATGACGTTCTTCCTACCAATCCATGAGATCAGAGGAATATCATAATCTGTAAGGATTTTTTGAATCTCTGCTAGAAGTGGACGGAAGTTTGCATCATATATTTTGTGTATAGAGGAGGGAATATTTACTCCCAGATACTTGAGAGAAGCTTGAGCCCAAACAAAAGGTGAAGCTTCCTTAAGTCTCCAAAGTCTATGTTTTGCTAGGGAAATATTCAATATCTCCGATTTTGTGGCATTCACTTTAAAGTTCGACACCCCACCAAAGCTGTCAAACAGTTTGACCAAACAGGGCAGCCCCCTCTCAGGATCAGATAACAAAAACAAAAGGTCATCTGCAAAAGCCAGCATTTTCAATTCCCCTTTTGGCGTAGAGAAACCTCCAATAAGTGGATGTTGTCTCACTTTCTGTAATAAAGTTTCCATTACTAGTATAAAAAGCGTGGGGGAGAGAGGGCAACCCTGTCTAGTTCCATTTGTTATTTCAAAGGGGCTTGACAGATGGTCGTTGACCAAGAGAGAGGCTGACGGGTGAGAGTACAGCGAAAAGATTGCCTCTATGAAAGCCGTAAGGAAGCCAAATCTCAGAAGGGTTGAGTGCATGAAGAGCCAATTAACTCGGTCAAAGGCCTTCTCGGCATCTACTCTGAGAAGGACCAATGACTTATCTTCAGCATGTGCCTGGTGTATTGCTGTAAGCAGTTTAGTCGTGTTGGTCCTCCCCTCCCTTCCCGGGACAAAACCTGACTGCTCCTCACCTATCAGGTGGGGTAGAAGCTTTTTTTTTATCCTTAAGGACAAGAGCTTGGCCCATATTTTCAAATCTAAATTCTGAAGTGAAATGGGTCTATAGCTCCCACACTCTGCTGGATCCTTCCCCTCTTTAGCTACAAGAGTGATGTGTGCCGCCTGAGTCTGCTTTGGCAAAGGGTCACCTCTAAACAGCGAGGAACAATATTCTACTAAATGGGGCAGAAGCACCTCCTGGAATTTCTTATAGTAAAGCAAGGGAAGACCGTCAGGGCCTGGACTTTTCCCAGGGGGAAAGGAGGTAAGGACCTCAGACACTTCCTTTTGTGTGATAGGTACAATTAGGGAGTTGATCATGGCCTGATCTAGTTGCGGCAGGGAAATGTCCCTTAAAAAACTATCAATTAAGTTTTGCCTTTGATTAGTACCAACCATAACGTCTGTTTTGTCTATGTTGTATAATGCTGAATAAAATTTATGGAAAGCTTCAGCCATCTCAGGAAGGGATGACGTAATTTTCCCTGTGTGGTTCCTTATCTCATGGATATGTTGTCTAGCTTTTTCTTTCTTGAGCAGTGTAGACATGAGCTTCCCTCCTTTATTGCCATGAGCATATAGCTTATGTCTAAAATGTAAATAAGCTTTGGCAGATTTATTCTGTAAATAGGTGATAAGTTTTTCCCTCAGAGCTCTGAGTTTCTCCTGTATTTCCAATGTTCTAGAGCTTTTGTGCTCTTTTTCTAATATTGTGATCTGTCCTAAAAACTCATCTATAATTTTTTGCCGATCTTTCTTAAGTTTGGACCCCCACGAGATGAAGAGTCCCCTAACAAAAGCCTTGTGCGATTCCCAAACTATTGGAAACTTGGGACCCGAGTGTTTGTTCAGGTCAAAGAAGACTGAAAGTTGAGCCTGTATATCTGAGAATGCTTCCGCATTTTCTAAGATTTGCTCGTTGAGTCGCCATCTCCATGTCGTGGGGGTGTCATTAGTGAGGGTGATCGATAAATGAACCGGTGCGTGATCTGAAATTGTAATGACCGAAATACCTGTATCCGTTACTCTCGGCAGAAGAGATGCATGAACCAATAGGTAATCTAACCTCTGATGTGAGTTATGCACCTGGGAGAAGTATAAGGGGTTCTGCAGCCGCCAGACATCTGTAAGGGAGAGTTCAGACAGTTTAGACTTCAACTTCGCTAAAGTATGTTTAGAGACACTTGACCTAGAGGTCGAGGAATCAAGTGAAGGGTCCAACGTGACATTCAGATCACCCCCTAAAATAATCGGACCATCTGCAAACAACTTGAGTTTATCTAAGGCATCTAACAGCCAAGGCCCCTGTGCATGATTGGGAGCATACAGGTTTGCCAAGGTAAACTTGACATTATATATCTGGGCCCTTAGGAATAACATCCTCCCTTCTAGGTCCTTGTACTGTTGCAATATCTTAATAGGGATAGATTTGTGCACAGCTATAGAAACTCCCTTAGAAGCTGAGGAAGTATGACATGAGTGGTACCAGTTAGTGAAATGTTTGGAAGGCAATTTCGGAATTTTGTGATTTTTAAAATGGGTCTCTTGTAGGAAGAGAATGGAGGCTCTGAGTTTCTTGAGCATGTCCAGTACATGATGTCTCTTGTTCGGGGTATTCAAGCCCCTCACATTAAAAGATGCACATCTAATGTCGCACATGCTTCAGGGAGTACTTTCCCCTAGACAGAAAAGCAAACAAAACAAAACTCTGAGATTTGATAAAATAGAAAAGATAAAACTTGGAGAGGAGAAAAGGGAAAGAGAAAAAAAAAAGATAAGAATCAGTAGGGTAAGAAGATAAAGTGTTAAAGACTAAATAGGAAAAGAAGGGGTGTATTAAGTAAGAGTGAGCTTCAAGTCTATGAAGCCAAGTGAAAGATGAGTTAGCACTCAAAGACAGGGGTGAGAGAGATGTACAAAATGTGAACAAGTCTTGACCTGTGGTGTACAGACACATAACGTTATGCACAACATATTTAGCAAATCGCCAATTATCATAAACCTTGTCTCAACTATCAGCTTGTTCCCATGGAGAGGGAGGGAGGGGGGGAGTAGGTTGATTAGCTAACATGGTTGCAAAGAGAGATCAGTAAATCATCGCTTTGTTCCGATCTCCTCAAGCTTCTCTGAAACTCAAAACCTTCCTTAGTTAAACTGCTAACTCCCTCTTCCTTCTAGGGCAATAGCACTTGGGGCCCTTGGATTGAGTTAAAAAGAAGAAGGGAGAGAAAAAAAAAAGAGGGGGGATGGGAGCGGGAGGGAAGAAGCACATGGATCAACCTTACCCTGGCTTTCAATACGTATGACTGAGTTGCTATTATTTATGCAATACAATGATGTTCCATCTCCTCCATCAAGTGCAGAAGCATGACCCCATTCAGAGGACAATCATAGCTAACCAACTGATATCTCCGCACATCCTTAACCCAGTTTCCCGCGCTTATCCTATAGAGATGGGGAAGATGGAACATCGCTTCCCACCAGGACTACATACATAGCTAGATTTAAGGAACCATTCATAATCACAATGAAAACGATAGATAAGGGGTCTCAGGAACCGTCCTCTACCCTGCCGCAGATCTCATGTGCAGGGGAGTCCAAAGATGTAGATAGTCTCCAGAAGACTCTGAGCAACCTATAACTGAGACGAAAATGAAAAAAAAAAGGGGAGAGGGGAGAGGGAGAGGAAGGGAGGGGGAAGAGGGACGGGGTGATGAGGGTCAGGATGGACATTCAGGGAAGGGACAAACTGACAAAAAGGAACCTTTAGGCAAAGGAGGAGATGAGAGTTCTCTCAATAGGTATTCCGTAGTGGTTAAAAACTAAACAGATCCACTTGCGGCAAGTAAACAGGCAGTCTGCAGGAACATGTAAACTGTAAGTGCCTCGTGCGGTTCTTTCTGAAGATAAAACCAGATGAGTAAGAACCAGAATTCAGCGATGAGGCGAGTTGGTGACAGCTAAAGGCCTCTTCATTCTTTGAGGTTTCGGGCGAATGAAAGTATGCCATTCCTCTGTGCGTGGCAAGGGAGGCAGAGGAACCAGATCAGCTGCAGGTGACCATGACGGTATCTCTACAGGTTCAATGCCGAGGGCAGACCATGCGGTTTCTAGATCAGCTGGGGTCTTGATGATGATCCTCTTGTCATTCTTCATTATCGAGATCCCGAAAGGGAACAACCATGCATATTGCAGGTTTCTTTCTCTCAGCTTGTCAATCAGCGGTCGCGACACTCTTTGTTTCTGAAGAGTAGAGGGCGCAATGTCTTGGTAGAGGGAGATCTCGACCCCCTCGTAGCAAATCAGAGATTTTTCCCTTGCCGAGCGAAGAATCACAGCCGTGTCCACATAAGATAACAGGCCACATATTACGTCCCGTGGTGGGTCACTCGGCTTTGGTTTCGAACGAAGAGCTCTATGTATCCGCTCTATTATGATTGCATTTGCACGGTCCTGGTCTAAAAGTCCAGCAAATATTTCCCGCGCCACTTTAGGGAGTGCATCCCCTGCCCAGGATTCCGGGAGCCCCTTTATTCTAATATTTTTCCGGCGGCTTCTGTTTTCCTGATCCTCGATCAGTGTGTATGCCGTATTAACATGGGCCTCCAGCTGCTCCGTTCTGGCTGCTAGTCCTGAGGCATGATCGGTGAGTTCCGAGCACGTCGACTCAAGGGCCTCCGTCCGGAAGCCAAGGGCATGTAAGTCCGTTTTTATGTCTGCTAAATCCTCTCTTACCGGTCTCAGTGCCTGGGTCAGGGCTTTCTTAAGCACTGCCGCTGTGAGCATTTCATTCGGTGTTTGTTCTTCATCACTACTCGAGTGACGTTCCTCCTCAGAGTCCCGCTGCTCAACGGGTTCCGGCGCCATCTTGGCCAGTGGAGCGGGAGAACCTGCATGTCTCTTAGTGAAGAGTTTCGTGACTGCCGCTTAATTCATCTTCTGTTTGGTAGGTCCTTCACCTTCTCTCGGCTGATATCTCCCTATTTTGCCCATAATTTAGGCGATTTAGTAGGCTAATTCAACGTTATTGTAAGTACGTGGCAGGAGAGAGCTCTCTCAGGCTGCCATCCAGTCCGCGGTCAAGCTCCCTAGCGTGTTTGGTATGCTTGTGTGTGCACTTCCCCTTTTAGTTGTAGCCTCCCTCTGTCTGATGCTGTAAGGGTTAACTCCCTGACTGGGTGTGGTCACTTGGCTTATATTTTCTGTGGTTTCCTGGCTGGAGTCTGTGGTACTTCCGCTGTTGTTGGTGCTGGAGTTCTGCTCCAGTCCAGGGTGTTCCATCTGTTTAGTGAGGGCCACCCTTGTGGTCATTAATGTTATCCCGGCATCTCCTTCTCTTCCTGTCCTTATTTGTATGGAGTGGGTAATGTTCAGGGAGTTGGTATGTCTAGTTTGGTGTCACATGTCTGGTGGTGTTTGGTGTCCAGCATGTTTACTAGACATTCCCCTGTCTCATGTTATTGCAGCTATGGTGTCCTGGGTTCCTGTGTGGTTTGTGGTGTGTGCTGTGTCCTTTAATGTTGGTGTGGACAGCAGCACTAGTGAACGGGTTCGAGTCAGTGTGTCTGTGGCAGGTAAGTGTGTTATTGGTTTCGCTTACCTGCCATCTCCTTATGCTGTAGGTGTTCCCCTCTCCTTGCAGCCTGGTCTCCGATAGAGACTCCTGTTCCTCCATTACTGGGATGAGCAGATCGTCTCTACCCTGCTCCTTGGTGAGGGATTACCAGGGCAACTTAGGGTCTCTAGGAATCCTGAGTATGAGTCGTCCTACCATCAGGGTCCACTCATACGGTGAGGAGTCAGGGAGAGGATTAGGCACGCTTTAGGAGGTGACCTGCTCCCTTATTACTCCTTTTGGCCAGGCTGATCCCCTTTTACCCTTTGACACCGCACGGTGGGGGGTTTCCCTGACTCCCCATCGTGACAGATATTGATACTTTGGAGAGAGTTCAGAGAAGATCTACTAAACTAGTACATGGATTGCAGGATAAAACTTCCAGGAAAGATTAAAGGACCTTAACATGTATAGCTTGGAAGAAAGACGAAAAAGAGGGGATATGATAGAAACCTTTAAATACATAAAGGGAATCAACAAGGTAAAAGAGGAGAGAATATTTAAAAGGAGAAAAACTGCTACAAGCGGACATAGTTTTAAATTAGAGGGGCAGAGGTTTAAAAGTAATATCAGGAAGTATTATTTTACTGAGAGAGTAGTGGATGCATGGAGTAGCCTTCCTGTAGAAATGGTAGCTGCAAATACAGTGAAGGAGTTTAAGCATGCATGGGATCGGCATAAGGCCATCCTTCATTTAAGATAGGGCCAGGGGCTATTCATAGTATTCACTTTATTGGGCAGACTAGATGGGTCAAATGGTTCTTATCTGCTGACACATTCTATGTTTTTATGGGCACGTGGCAGTGGTCAGAAGGAACGGAGCTCCATATGGATTTTGGAGGCAGATTTTTCTAAAAATGGTTTTTAGGCACCATTCTGTATTTGAAGAGACCCTGACGTACCCCTACAGTGGAAACCCTTAAAAAGTGACCCCATTTGGGAAACTACACCCTTCAAAGAATATATTAAAGAGGGTACTGACCACTTTGACCCCCTAAGCATTTTACAGAATTTGGAAACACTTGGTGTCACGGATGGTGTTGCAGAAAGCTGGAACTTATAAATAAACAACCGACTGGCTTGATCCCAAACTAAGGAGCATATGGGTGAGCCCTATAAAACCCCTAGAGCTCTCCCTGACTGCTATGCCCATGCAAAGGTCTTAATGGTAGACGATTGCATGCCCTCGTACCTTATACTATGTGACACTTGAAAACCCTATAATAGTGAGGGGACACGACCACCGGCTCCCTGTACTTAATACAGATGGAGTCAGGGTCACCTACAATCAAGCCAGCAAGGAACCACAAATAAAGGAAACAGACTTATCTGAGGAATCAGGAGATGCAGCCTCCAGCAGTGAACACAATCCAGGAAGAAGTATAAACCGCAAAGTGAGGCAGTATGGGAGGGAATATAAAGGGAGACAATCAATGCAAATAGGTGACATCTGGGAGAAGGAAAGGAGATGAGAAAGTGAAACCAAAACAAAGAACATCATACAACAGGTAGAGAAGAACGTCTGCCAGATCTTCTCACAGAGCTGGCGGTGACAGTACCCCTCCCTCTACGGGTGGACTGCGGACACTCAGAACCCACCTTCTCAAGATGAGACCAATGGAAAGCCCTGATGAGATGAGTGGCCTTAATGTCCGCCAGTGGGACCCACATCCTCTCCTCAGGACCATAACCCTCCCAATGAACGAGGTACTGGAGAGAACCGCGGATAATGCGAGAATCCACAATCCTAGAGATCTGAAATTCAAGATTACCATCAACAACAATCGGAGGAGGAGGCAAAGAGGAGGGTACAGTGGGTTGGACATAAGGTTTTAATTGGGACCTGTGAAAAACATTATGGATCTTCCAAGTCTGAGGAAGATCAAGACGGAAGGCAACGGGATTGATGACGGACAAGATCTTGTAAGGCCCAATAAACCTAGGACCTAACTTCCAGGAGGGAACCTTCAGGTTGATATTCTTTGTAGAAAACCACACCAGATCCCCCACATTCAGGTCCGGACCAGGCACACGTCTCTTATCCGCCACACGCTTATATCTCTCACTCATCCTCTTCAGATTACCCTGAATCTTTTGCCAAATAAATGACAAAGACGAGATAAATCTCTCCTCATCAGGTAAACCAGAAGACCCCTCTCCAGAGAATGTCCCAAACTGCGGATGAAACCCATATGCAACAAAAAATGGTGACTTATCAGAGGACTCCTGGCGACAGTTATTTAACCACCTCAGCCCCCCTAGCTTAAACACCCTTAATGACCAGGCCACTTTTTACACTTCTGCACTACACTACTTTCACCGTTTATTGCTCGGTCATGCAACTTACCACCCAAATGAATTTTACCTCCTTTTCTTCTCACTAATAGAGCTTTCATTTGGTGGTATTTTATTGCTGCTGACATTTTTACTTTTTTTGTTATTAATCAAAATTTAACGAAATTTTTGCAAAAAAATTACATTTTTCACTTTCAGTTGTAAAATTTTGCAAAAAAAACGACATCCATATATAAATTTTTCTCAAAATTTATTGTTCTACATGTCTTTGATAAAAAAAAAATGTTCGGGTAAAAAAAAAAAATGCTTTGTGTAAAAGTTATAGCGTTTACAAACTATGGTACAAAAATGTGAATTTCCGCTTTTTGAAGCAGCTCTGACTTTCTGAGCACATGTCATGTTTCCTGAGGTTCTACAATGCCCAGACAGTAGAAAAAACCCACAAATGACCCCATTTCGGAAAGTAGACACCCTAAGGTATTCGCTGATGGGCATAGTGAGTTCATAGAACTTTTTATTTTTTGTCACAAGTTAGCGGAAATTTATGATTTTATTTTATTTTTTTCCTTACAAAGTCTCATATTCCACTAACTTGTGACAAAAAATTAAAACTTCCATGAAATCACTATGCCCATCACGAAATACCTTGGGGTGTCTTCTTTCCAAAATGGGGTCACTTGTGGGGTAGTTATACTGCCCTGGCATTCTAGGGGCCCTAATATGTGGTAAGTATTTTGAAATCAAAATGTGTAAAAAATGACCTGTGAAATCCTAAAGGTGCTCTTTGGAATGTGGGCCCCTTTGCCCACCTAGGCTGCAAAAAAGTGTCACACATCTGGTATCGCCGTACTCAGGAGAAGTTGGGCAATGTGTTTTGGGGTTTCATTTTACATATACCCATGCTGGCTGAGAGAAATATCTCGGCAAAAGACAACTTTTCCCATTTTTTTATACAAAGTTGGCATTTGACCAAGATATTTATCTCACCCAGCATGGGTATATGTAAAATGACATCCCAAAACACATTGCCCAACTTCTCCTGAGTACGGAGATACCACATGTGTGACACTTTTTTGCAGCCTAGGTGGGCAAAGGGGCCCACATTCCAAAGAGCACCTTTAGGATTTCACCAGACATTTTTTACAGATTTTGATTTCAAACCACTTCTCACGCATTCGGGCCCCTAAAATGCCAGGGCAGTATAACTACCCCACAAGTGACGCCATTTTGGAAAGAAGACACCCAAAGGTATTTCGTGATCGGCATAGTGAGTTCATGGAAGTTTTAATTTTTTTTCACAAGTTAGTGGAATATGAGACTTTGTAAGAAAAAAATAAATCATCATTTTCCGCTAACTTGTGATAAAAAATTAAAAATTCTAGGAACTCGCCATGCCCCTCACGGAATACCTTTGGGTTTCTTCTTTCAAAAATGGGGTCACTTGTGGGGTAGTTATACTGCCCTGGCATTCTAGGGGCCCTAATGTGTGGTAAGTAGTTTGAAATCAAAATCTGTAAAAAATGCCCTGTGAAATCCGAAAGGTGCTCTTTGGAATGTGGGCCCCTTTGCCCACCTAGGCTGCAAAAAAGTGTCACACATCTGGTATCGCCGTACTCAGGAGAAGTTGGGCAATGTGTTTTGGGGTGTCTTTTTACATATACCCATGCTGGGTGAGATAAATATCTTGGTCAAATGCCAACTTTGTATACAAAAATGGGAAAAGTTGTATTTTGCCAAGATATTTATCTCACCCAGCATGGGTATATGTAAAATGACACCCCAAAACACATTCCCAAACTTCTCCTGAGTACGGCGATACCACATGTGTGACACTTTTTTGCAGCCTAGATGCGCAAAGGGGCCCAAATTTCTTTTAGGAGGGCATTTTTAGACATTTGGATCCCAGACTACTTCTCACGTTTTAGGGCCCCTAAAATGCCAGGGCAGTATAAATACCCCACATGTGACCCCACTTTGGAAAGAAGACACCCCAAGGTATTCAATAAGGGGCATGGCGAGTTCATAGAAATATTTATTTTTTGGCACAAGTTAGCGGAAATTGATTATTTTTATTTTTTTCTCACAAAGTCTCCCTTTACGCTAACTTGTGACAAAAATTTCAATCTTTCATGGACTCAATATGCCCCTCACGGAATACCTTGGGGTGTCTTATTTCCGAAATGGGGTCACATGTGGGGTATTTATACTGCCCTGGCATTTTAGCGGCCCTAAAGCGTGAGAAGAAGTCTGGAATATAAATGTCTAAACATTTTTACGCATTTGGATTTCGTGAGGGGTATGGTGAATTCATGTGAGATTTTATTTTTTGTCACAAGTTAGTGGAATATAAAACTTTGTAAGAAAAAAATAAAAAATAAAATTTCTGCTAACTTGGGCCAAAAGAATGTCTGAATGTAGCCTTACAGGGGGGTGATCAGGGAGTGTATATGGGGTTATCACCCCCCTGTCATTGATCACCCCCCTGTAAGGCTCCATTCAGACGTCCGTATGTGTTTTGCGGATCCGCGGTGTCCGTGTTTTGCGGATCCACGGATCCGCAAAACACATACGGACGTCTGAATGGAGCCTTACAGGGGGGTGATCAATGACAGGGGGGTGATCAATCACAGGGGGGTGATCAGGGAGTCTATATGGGGTGATCACCCCCCTGTCATTGATCACCCCCCTGTAAGGCTCCATTCAGACGTCCGTATGTGTTTTGCGGATCCGATCCATGTATCCGTGGATCCATAAAAAACATACGGACGTCTGAATGGAGCCTTACAGGGGGGTGATCAATGACAGGGGGGTGATCAATCACAGGGGGGTGATCAGGGAGTCTATATGGGGTTATCACCCCCCTGTAAGGCTCCATTCAGACGTCCGTATGTGCTTTGCGGATCCGATCTATGTATCCGTGGATCCATAAAAAACATACGGACGTCTGAATGGAGCCTTACAGGGGGGTGATCAATGACAGGGGGGGTGATCAGGGAGTCTATATGGGGTTATCACCCCCCTGTCATTGATCACCCCCCTGTAAGGCTCCATTCAGACGTCCATATGTGTTTTGCGGATCCGATCCATGTATCCGTGGATCCATAAAAAACATACGGACGTCTGAATGGAGCCTTACAGGGGGGTGATCAATGACAGGGGGGTGATCAATGACAGGGGGGTGATCAGGGAGTCTATATGGGGTTATCACCCCCCTGTCATTGATCACCCCCCTGTAAGGCTCCATTCAGATGTCCGTATTTGTTTTGCGGATCCGATCCATGTATCCGTGGATCTGTAAAAAACATACGGACGTCTGAATGGAGCCTTACAGGGGGGTGATCAATGACAGGGGTTGATCAATGACAGGGGGGTGATCAGGGAGTCTATATGGGGTGATCACCCCCTGTCATTGATCACCCCCCTGTAAGGCTCCATTCAGATGTCGGTATGTGTTTTGCGGATCCGATCCATGTATCCGTGGATCTGTAAAAAACATACGGACGCCTGAATGGAGCCTTACAGGGGGGTGATCAATGATAGGGGGGTGATCAGGGAGTCCATATGGGGTGATCACCCCCCTGTAAGGCTCCATTCAGACGTCTGTAGTTGTTTCGCGGATCCGATCCATGTATCCGTGGATCCGTAAAAAAAATACGGACGTCTGAATGGAGCCTTACAGGGGGGTGATCAATGATAGGGGGGTGATCAATGACAGGGGGGTGATCAGGGAGTCTATATGGGGTGATCACCCCCCTGTCATTGATCACCCCCCTGTAAGGCTCCATTCAGACGTCCGTATGTGTTTTGCGGATTCGATCCATGTATCCGTGGATCCGTAAAAAACATACAGACGTCTGAATGGAGCCTTACAAGGGGGTGATCAATGACAGGGGGGTGATCAATGACAGGGGGGTGATCAGGGAGTCCATATGGGGTGATCAGGGGTGATCAGGGGTTAATAAGGGGTTAATAAGTGACAGGGGCGGTGTAGTGTAGTGGTGTTTGGTGTTACTTATTACTGAGCTGCCTGTGTCCTCTGGTGGTCGATACAAGCAAAAGGGACCACTAGAGGACCAGGTAGCAGGTATATTAGACGCTGTTATCAAAACAGCGTCTAATATACCTGTTAGGGGTTAAAAAAATCGCATCTCCAGCCCTCTAGCGAACGATCGCCGCTGGCAGGCTGGAGATCCACTCGCTTACCTTCCGATCCTGTGAACGCGCGCGCCTGTGTGCACGCGTTCACAGGAAATCTCGCGTCTCGCGAAATGACGCATATATGCGTGACTGTGCCTGCAGCTGCCGCCTCCGGAACGCGATACTGCGATTAGGCGGTCCGGAGGCGGTTAAAGCAAACTCAGCAAGGGACAAAAAAGAACACTAATCCTCCTGATTCTCCGCCACAAAACAGCGCAGATATGTCGGGTGCCCAGCAATGACAGTATCGTGGTGCTCCTTACAAACCTTGTGTCGTAAAGCGAGAGGCACAAACAACCTCCCAGGGGGACAAAGATCAGGAGCCTCTGCCTGGGCTGCCTGAACCTCTGCCTCCAAATCAGGATAAAGAGCAGAGACAACCACCCCTTCAGCCAAAATGGGACCCGGGTCTTCAAAGTTCCCCCCTCCCGGAAAACAAAGTGACAGGGCATCTGCCTTCAAATTTTTAACCCCAGGGCGGAACGTTACAACAAAATTAAACCTAGATAAGAACAAAGACCATCTGGCCTGTCTCGGGTAGGCCAGATTCTTATGGTCTGTAAACACGGTAATAGGGTGTCTGGCTCCCTCTAACCAATGGTGCCATTCCTCAAAAACTAATTTGATGGCCAACAACTCCCTATTTCCCACATCGTAATTTCTCTCTGCAGAGGAGAGTTTTCTTGAGAAAAAGGCACACGGTCGCCATTTGGCAGGAGAGAGACCCTGAGATAAGACCGCACCCACACCCACCTCAACAATTAAAGGTAGAGAGACATCAGGTTGTACCAAAATGGGAGCGGAAGCAAAACTCTCTTTGATACTAGAAAAGGCTTTAAGCGCATCTACCGACCACAAAGAAAAATCTACCCCCTTTTTAGTCATATCAGTGAGTGGCTTAACAACAGAGGAATAATTCAAAATGAACTTTCTGTAATAATTGGCAAAACCCAAAAACCGCATCAGCGCCTTCTGATTCTCAGGAAGCTCCCAATCAAGCACAGCACGGACCTTCTCAGGGTCCATGCAAAAACCAGAAGCGGAGAGAAGAAAACCAAGAAATTGAATCTCCGGAGCCGCAAACACACATTTTTCCCCGGCTCCCTCCACTTAATATGGACGGAGTCAGGGTCACCTACAATCAAGCCAGCAAGGAACCACAAATAAAGGGAACAGACTTATCTGAGGAATCAGGAGATGCAGCCTCTAGCAGTGAACACAATCTAGGAAGAAGTATAAACCGCAAAGGGAGGCAGTATGGGAGGGAATATAAAGGGAGACAATCAGTGCAAATAGGTGACAGCTGGGAGAAGGAAAGGAGATGAGAAAGTGAAACCAAAACAAAGAACATCATACAACAGGTAGAGAAGAACGTCTGACAGATCTTCTCACAGAGCTGGCGGTGACACTTGGCTGTGAAAATGAAAAGTTGTGTTTCTTCCAATAAAGTGTTGCTTTAGCCCAATATTTTTTCATTTTCACAAGGGGTAAAAGGAGAAAAAGCACCCCATAATTTTTTTTACAAATTTTCTCCTGAATACGGCAACACCCCATATGTGGTGGTAAACTGCTGTGGGGGCACATGGCAGGACTCAGAATGGAAGGAGCGCCATATGGCTTTTGCAGCGCAGATTTTGATGGATTGGTTTATGGTTGCCATTGTTTTTTATTTATTAAGTGATTGTCTTATGTGGGGACGCATTTTTTGCGGGATGAGGTGACGGTTTTGTACCATTTTGGGGTACGTAAGACATTTTGATCACTTGGTATTAAACTTTTTGTGAGGCAAGGTAAAAAAGAAATTGCTGTTTTGGCATGGTTTTAAAAAATATATTTTTGACAGCATTCACCTGAGGGGGCATATAATGTGATATTGTTATAGAGCAGGTTGTTACGGACGCGGCGATACCAAATATGTCTATCATTTTTATTTTTGTTAAGTTTTACACAGTGAAAGCATTGTTGAACAGAATAAAATCTTGTTTTTGTGTTACCATTTTCTGAGAGCCCTATTTTTTTTTATTTTTTTGTGCTATTGTAGGGGCTCATTTTTTGCAAGATGAGATGACGGTTTGATTGGTACCATTTTGGGCTAAATACACCTTTTTGATCGCTTGATATTACACTTTTGTGAGGCAAGGTGACCAGAAAATGGCTTTTTTGACACTGTTTTTATTTTTTATGGCGTTCACCTGACGGGGTGGATCATGCGATATTTTTATAGAGCTGGTCGATCCGGACGCGGACATACCTAATATGTCTACTTTTCTTTTTTTCCCTATTTTTTACAATTTTTTTTAACTTTATTTTAGGAAAAGGACACTTCAGTTTTTTTTTTTACTTGAAACTTAATTTTGGACTGTCACGGAAGGCAGCCATGATGCCTAAGGAAGGCATCGGGCTGCTTTCCCTGCTATCGGGTCCCTGTCACAGCATTGCAGGGACCCGATGGCCGTCCCGCACCCGGCAGGATACTGCATGTCCCTTGGTCAGCGTTGACCACGGCAGTGCAAAGGTTAATGCTCTGGCATCTGTGTTTTCACCCATGCCAGCGCATACAGCAGGAGTCCGGCTATCAGTGACTGTCGGACCCCTGCAGCTGATCAGGCAGGCGCAGCTTCTGGCGCTGGGATTTGTGACCCTGGTATCCTACAGGTTAATAACTATCTTCAGTATAAAGAAGAACAAGGAGTCCTCGGAGTGATGATATGGCCCTCACAAAGCCCTGATCTCAATATCATCCAGTATGTCTGGGATTACATAAAGAAACAGAAAGATTTGAGCAAGTCTATATCCACAGAAGATGTGTGGTTAGTTCTGAAAGATGTTTGTGACAAGCTCCCTGACGATTTCCTTCAAAAACTGTGTGCAATTGTACATAGAAGAACTGATACTGTTTTGAAGGCAACTGATGGTCACACCAAATATTGATTTGATTTAGAGATTTCTTTTTTGTTCATTCACTTTGTTAACCCCTTAGTGACCACCCATATGTGTTTTTACGTCGGTCACTAAGGGGCCTTATACTGGGCCGCCGCTTTTTTACGCAGCGGGGAGCGCGGACCCAGCTCTCACATGAGAGCCGCGGCCCTGCTCTAACAGCCTGGACCGGTAGGAGTGTCGATCCGGGCTGTTTAACACTTTACATGCAGCGGGCAATGGCGCCCGCCGCATGTAAAGTGCTGACAGAGGGAGCGGACTCCCTCTGTCTCCCATTGGCACCCCGCAAATGCGATCGCGGGGTGCCGATGTGCTTGAAGGCTACCTGGCATCTGTTGTAGGCCCTGGGCCCGGCTGTAGTAATTTCCAGCAATATTAGAATAGCATTGCCATTAAAATGCAATGCACTATAGGGATAATGCACTGCATTTTAAAAGCAATCAAAATACTGTCTGTTATAGTCCCCTTATGGGACTATTAAAGGGGTATTCCCATTTCATTAATTGCTGTTAATCAGTTTCCCCAAGTGTCCTTGAATAATCTTCTAAATAACTTCTATTTCCTAACTTGCACCGTTCTCCTGAAAAATCCCTTCATCTGCGCCTGTGTTGTCTACCTGTATCCTCTGGTTACGGCCACATACTTGCGGGGCTTGTATGTCTTGCGCCTGCGCACAATGTCCTACCTTCTCCCCAGCCGGCCGCTCGAGAACGCGCACGCATGCCCAAAGAGATCACTTGTAAAACAGCCGTGTCTGACCCTGCATGCTGGAGATAGTGCCGGGGAGAGAAACGGTCTGCCTGCCACGCTGCTGTGCTGCAGATGCTAGAGGAGGAAGGAGGGCCCTGGAAGACCACAGTGGCAGAGTTTAGGGATTGATATGCTCCCCTATTAGTCCCGGGCCGACTCCTTCTGGGCGCCGGAGCACACGGCGTCCTCGGTTGCTATGACGCCATGCGCTCCCTCCTGCCGCCGGAATACAGTGATACACTCTTAGATCATAGCAGTGTATTACTGTTTTCCGGCAGCAGGAGGGAGCGCACGGCGTCATAGCAACCAAGGACTCCGTGCTCTCTGGTGCCCAGAAGGAGTCCAGGCGGCAATCCACAGATGCCCCCCCCCCATAAGTGCCATCCACAGATGCCCCCCCACCCAATAAGTGCCATCCACAGATGCCCCCACCCCATAAGTGCCATTCACAGATGCCGACCGCCCCCCCCCCCCCCCCCATAAGCAGGGGGATGGGCTTTACATACTCTGCAGGCTGCCAGAAGGATGACTCATCCACATGAACGAGCACGCAATGACTGAACTCTCAACTGCCTGAGCCAAAGATTGAAAAAGCAAGATGGGACAACCCCTTTGATTAGAAAAAAAACACATTTATTAAAAAAAAAATACACATTTTTTCTATTGAAAATACCCTTTTACTGAAAAAAATAGCAAATAAAAAATCTCCCCCATATGTTTGGTATTGATGAGTTTGTAACGGCTCTGACTACATAAAAAAAAGAGAAAAAAAAGACAGAATTGCTAATTTATTCTTAGTTGCCACTGAAAAACATAATAACAAGCGATGAAAAAGTGCCATTTACTAGAAAATGATACCAATGAAAAATTCAAGTCGTCCCTCAAAAATCAAGCCCTCACACAACTCCATAGAAAAACTAATAAAAACGTTATGGGTCTTGGGAAGTGGCAATGCAAAAAAGTAAAATAAAATATATGTATTTGGTATCTGTAATCGTACTGACCCAGAAAATAAAGATATTATGTTATATATACCGAAAAATTAACGCCGTAAAATTTATAACGTAAAAACGCAGTGGCAGTATTGCTTTTTTTCCCATCTCAGTCCCAGAAAGAGTTAATAAAAGTTAATCAGAAAGTTATGTGTACCCCAAAAGGAAGCCATTAAAAACTACAACTTGTCCCGCAAAAAAACAAGCCCTCATAAAGCTATATAGACGGAAAAATAAAAAAGATAGCTCTTGGAACGCGACGATGAAAAAAGGAAGAAAAACGCTTGGTCATAAAGGCCCAAACAGGCTTGGTCACTAAGGGGTTAAATGATAAAAATCAACTATTAATGCTTCTATCTTTGAAAGCATTCTTACTTTGCAGCATTTGTTCCCATACCTGCCTAAAACTTTTTCACAGTACTGTACACTAGAGATGAGGGAATCAAAGTTGACGAAGTGGAATTCCATCCAAATTTCAGGAAAAATTTAATTCATCCAGAAATCTAATTTCCCCGCACTAAAATGACTGCTGCACATGTTAGAAAGAGGAAATAAGAAGCCCGGGAACGAGGGATCACTCATAATGCCATGCAGACAGCCAATCAGCAGCTAGCCAGCCCCTGCGATGTCACAGCCCTATAAAAAGCCTCATCCTGCCCAGACTCTGTCATTTCCAGTGAACACTGATTAGGAAATACTTTATTCCCCAAAAATAACTATTGAGCAGTTCAGAGACAGCTTAGTGAGAGTGTAGGGAAAGGATAGGGAGGCATTATCCACACTGTAGGGAGAGAGCAGGAACCAATTGAACAGTGTACAGCCTGGGTAATAGGGTCTATTCTATTATACCTTGCTGCACTAATTGGGGTAAAAAAGGGTTCTAACACTACTGATTTTAGGTTGTTTGCATTCTTTGATATATACCGTATTTTTCGCACTATAAGACGCACCGGCCTATAAGACGCACCTAGGTTTTTGAGGAGGAAAATAAGAAAAAAAATATTTTTAACCAAAAGATGTGCTTTTGGTGGGTTTTGAATTAATGGTGGTCTGTGCATGGCACTATTATAGGGGATCTGTGGATGACGCACTGTCATGTGGGGGATCTGTGGATGGCACTGTTATGGGGGACCTGTGGATGGCACTGCTATGGGGGATCTGTGGATGGCACTGTTATGGGGGATCTATGGATGGCACTGTTATGGGGCATCTGTGTATGGAACTTCTATGGGGTGGGGGATCTGTGGATGGCATTGTTATGGGGTGGGGATCTGTGGATGGCATTGTTATGGGGTGAGGGATCTGTGGATGACACTGTTATGGGGGGGGGGGGGGGATCTGTGGATGACACTGCTATATGTCATCCACAGATCCCCTTCATAACAGTGTCCCCCAATACACCGGCCCTCTGCTCACCGCAGTATTTATAAACATTATTCCTTATCCTGTTAATAAGTTTAACTAAAGCTGTGCTCTCCCCTGTTCCCCTGTATCAGTACAGCAGTTACAAACAAGCTCCCATAGCAGGCAGAGCGGACGGCAGCAGTAACGTCACTCACTGATGTCGCGCGTCTGCTCCGCCTGCTTCATTCATAAAGTGGCCGGCCGCTCTGCCTGCTATGGAAGCTTGTTCGTAAGTGCTGTACTGATACAGGGGAACAGGGGAGAGCGCAGCTTTAGTTAAACTTATTAACAGGATAAGGATTAATGTTTATAAATACTTCAGTGAGCGGCGGGGCCCGGTGTAAGAGTACAGCGACTGCACCGGGCACCGCCCCTAGTTCCGGACTCCAGCCCCTTCTCTCTCCCGGCTCATACATCGCAGTCTGTGACGCTGCAGCATCGCAGACTGCAATGTAAAATGGAAGCATTCGCCCCATAAGACGCAGGGGCATTTTCCCCCCACTTTTAGGGGGGGAAAAGTGTGTCTAATGGGGCAAAAAATACGGTAAGTAATTCCATTAATCCTTGATTCTGTTATTGGGGTGTAACTGCGGACTGATACTACAGATTTTGGAGGTTCACGTTCTTTTATATATAATTCAATCCGTTAATCCTTAATTGTCTAATTGGGGTCAAATTGCGGCTTGACACAACAGATTTTAGAGTGTTTGCATTCTTTTATATATTGTTCAATCCGTTACTCCTTGATTGTCTAATTGTAGTGAAATTGCGGCCTAATACGACAGATTTTAGGGTGCTAACGTTCTATCATACATAAATATATACATTAATCCCTATTTGTGTAATTGGGGTGAAATTGCAGCCTGATACTACAGATTTTAAGGTGCTCACGTTCTCTTATATATAAGTACATCCATTCATCCTTGTTTCAGGGTTCAAATTGAGGCCTGACATTACTGCTTTTTTTACCCTTACAGTACGTCTGACAGACAGGTGCCAGGCCCTTCTAAGGGAACAGGCAGTGTCAAAAATGTTTCTGGAGCTGGCAGAAGTAGCAGCAGAACAAGGGGTGGGGGTGGTAGCAGCAGTCGCAGCGACTGGCCAGAGATGCCACTGTCACCCAGCGGTTGTGTTTTAACAAGCAACCCAGCTGTCCTTGAATGGTTGACTCAGTCTTCAACATCATCTCAAGCGACATCAGACATCCCCAGCCAGGAGTTAGTGGGTTCCTCTGACATCACGCTTTGTTGGCATGGCCTGGGAACAAGCTCTGTGCCTCCACCTGTCCTGGACCTGTCTTTCATTTTCTGTTCCTTCTGCTCTGGAAGTATTGTATGTTGTCGTCTCTGCTCCGCTTTTCAGCAAAGGACAAGCTTCTAGAGGACAGTCAGCAGCTACTGCCCAGCCTAGATGTGAGAGATCCCTGCTTCCTCTAGTAGGTGGGTAAGTAGAGTCGATGAGAGCCGCGTGGGAGCTGGTGTTGCAAGTGGTTAGGGTTGCGGCCCTGAGACTGGTGAAGGTGACATCAGTGATGTGCAGACAATAGTGGATGATGATGTAGCCGATCGCACGTGGGATCCGTTTTTTTGGGGATGTTCTTGTGACGGATCAAAAGGGAAAAATAAACAGTGATGTCAACACAAACTTACTACTGACACAGTGTCCACTCTGTCATGGGGGGCACTACTTATATCAGCCAGGGCCGTCTTTTCGAATGGGCACGCTGGGCAGTTGCCCGGGGGCCCCACTTGCCTGGGGGCCCGCCTGCCCAGTGAACCCACCAGCCAACTTCCCAACCGTCATTTAGCAGCGTTGCCGCCAGGGCCGTCTTTACCAAGGGGCAAAAGGGGCAGCTGCCCTGGGCCCAGTTGCTCCTGGGGGGGCCCAAGGCAGCTGCCTCTTGAGCCCTGCTAGCTACTGCCCCGGGTGTCAGGCTGTCGGCTACACAGGCATCATGATCGTACTGTGTTAATGATCTTAATTCTAGGACCTTAATGAGTTTTGATCTAGGACCTTAATGACATCATTACCATGTGACCAGTAACCTAGCAATTACTGGTCACATGGCTATGAAGTCATCACAGGTCCTATCAGGAGTGTTGCAGAAGTTAACTGTGGAGCTTTTCTGTGTAAAGATTACATCAGAAAAAGGTGACATGGGGTTGTTATTTTAATATACTGTAAACTACTGTATAGTGGGGTGCTGTGTACTGTGTGGGGTGCTGTGTACTGTGTGGGGGGCTGTATACTGTGTGGGGGGCTGTATACTGTGTGGGGGGCTATATATTGTGTAATGGGCTGTATATTGTGTGGTGGGCTGTATACTGTGTGTGGGGGGGGGGGTGGCCTGTATACTGTGTGGTGGGCTGTATAGTGTGGGGGGCCTGTATAGTGTGGGGGGGGGGGGGGCTGTATAGTGGGGGGAGTGCTATACTGCTGTACTGTATAGTGTGGGGGGCTGTATACTGTGGGTGCGGTATAGTGTAGAGTGCTGTACTGTATAGTGTGGGGGGCTGTATCGTGTATAGTTTGGGGTGCTGTATACAGTGAGGTGCTGTATAGTGTGGGGGTCTATACTGCTCTACTATATACTGTGGGGTACTGTATAGTGTGGGGTGCTACACTGCATACTGTGTGGTGCTGTATACTATAGGGTGCTATACTGCATACTGTGTGGTGCTGTATACTATAGGGTGCTATACTGCATACTGTGTGGTGCTGTATACTATAGGGTGCTATACTGCATACTGTGTGGTGCTGTATACTATAGGGTGCTATACTGCATACTGTGGGGTACTGTATAGTGTGGGGTGCTAAACTGCATACTGTGTGGTGCTGTATACTATAGGGTGCTATACTGCATACTGTGTGGTGCTGTATACTATAGGGTGCTATACTGCATACTGTGTGGTGCTGTATACTATAGGGTGCTATACTGCATACTGTGTGGTGCTGTATACTATAGGGTGCTATACTGCATACTGTGTGGTGCTGTATACTATAGGGTGCTATACTGCATACTGTGTGGTGCTGTATACTATAGAGTGCTATACTGCATACTGTGTGGTGCTGTATACTATAGGGTGCTATACTGCATACTGTGTGGTGCTGTATACTATAGGGTGTTATACTGCATACTGTGTGGTGCTGTATACTATAGGGTGCTATACTGCATACTGTGTGGTGCTGTATACTATAGGGTGCTATACTGCATACTGTGTGGTGCTGTATACTATAGGGTGCTATACTGCATACTGTGTGGTGCTGTATACTATAGGGTGCTATACTGCATACTGTGTGGTGCTGTATACTATAGGGTGCTATACTGCATACTGGGTGGTGCTGTATACTATAGGGTGCTATACTGCATACTGTGTGGTGCTGTATACTATAGGGTGCTATACTGCATACTGTGTGGTGCTGTATACTATAGGGTGCTATACTGCATACTGTGTGGTGCTGTATACTATAGGGTGCTATACTGCATACTGTGTGGTGGGCTGTATAGTGTGGGGGGCCTGTATAGTGTGGGGGGCCTGTATAGTGTGGGGGGGGGGGCTGTATAGTGGGGGGAGTGCTATACTGCTGTACTGTATAGTGTGGGGGGCTGTATACTGTGGGTGCGGTATAGTGTAGAGTGCTGTACTGTATAGTGTGGGGGGCTGTATCGTGTATAGTTTGGGGTGCTGTATACAGTGAGGTGCTGTATAGTGTGGGGGTCTATACTGCTCTACTATATACTGTGGGGTACTGTATAGTGTGGGGTGCTAAACTGCATACTGTGTGGTGCTGTATACTATAGGGTGCTATACTGCATACTGTGTGGTGCTGTATACTATAGGGTGCTATACTGCATACTGTGTGGTGCTGTATACTATAGGGTGCTACACTGCATACTGTGTGGTGCTGTATACTATAGGGTGCTACACTGCATACTGTGTGGTGCTGTATACTATAGGGTGCTATACTGCATACTGTGTGGTGCTGTATACTATAGGGTGCTATACTGCATACTGTGTGGTGCTGTATACTATAGGGTGCTATACTGCATACTGTGTGGTGCTGTATACTATAGGGTGCTATACTGCATACTGTGTGGTGCTGTATACTATAGGGTGCTAT